>NC_134273.1:934596-1007939 GCF_031893055.1 Leptodactylus fuscus | reverse complement strand
TACTGTGTGCAGGGGCCACTATGGAGGATAATACTGTGTGCAGGGGCCACTATGGGGGATAATTCTGTGTGCAGGGGCCACTATGGGGGATAATACTGTGTGCAGGTGCCACTATGGGACATAATACTGTGTGCAGGGGCCACTATGGGACATAATACTGTGTGCAGGGGCCACTATGGGACATAATACTGTGTGCAGGGGCCACTATGGGACATAATACTGTGTGCAGGGGCCACTATGGGGACATAATACTGTGTGCAGGGGCCACTATGGGGTATAATACTGTGTGCAGGGGCCACTATGGGGGATAATACTGTGTGCAGGGGCCACTATGGGGGAATAATACTGTGTGCAGAGGCCACCATAGGACATAATACTGTGTGCAGGGGCCACTATGGGGCATAATACTGTGTGCAGGGGCCACTATGGGACATAATACTGTGTGCAGGGGCCACTATGGGACATAATATTGTGTGCAGGGTCACTATGGGACATAATACTGTGTGCAGGGGCCACTATAGGACATAATACTGTGTGCAGGGGCCACTATGGAGGATAATACTGTGTGCAGGGGCCACTATAGGACATAATACTGTGTGCAGGGGCCACTATGGAGGATAATACTGTGTGCAGGGGCCACTATGGAGGATAATACTGTGTGCAGGGGCCACCATAGGACATAATACTGTGTGCAGGGGCCACTATGGGACATAATACTGTGTGCAGGGGCCACTATGGGACATAATACTGTGTGCAGGAGCCACTATGGGGGATAATACTGTGTGCAGGGGCCACTATGGAGGATAATACTGTGTGCAGGGGTCACTATGGGACATAATACTGTGTGCAGGGGCCACTATGGGACATAATACTGTGTGCAGGGGCCACTATGGGGCATAATACTGTGTGCAGGGGCCACTATGGGACATAATACTGTGTGCAGGGGCCACTATGGAGGATAATACTGTGTGCAGGGGTCACTATGGGACATAATACTGTGTGCAGGGACCACTATGGAGGATAATACTGTGTGCAGGGGCCACTATGGGACATAATACTGTGTGCAGGGGCCACTATGGGGCATAATACTGTGTGCAGGGGTCACTATGGGACATAATATTGTGTGCAGGGGTCACTATGGGACATAATACTGCGTGCAGGGGCCACTATGGGACATAATACTGCGTGCAGGGGCCACTATGGGACATAATACTGTGTGCAGGGGCCACTATGGGACATAATACTGTGTGCAGGGGCCACTATGGAGGATAATACTGTGTGCAGGGGTCACTATGGGGGATAATACTGTGTGCAGGGACCACTATGGGACATAATACTGTGTGCAGGGGCCACTATGGGACATAATACTGTGTGCAGGGGCCACTATGGGTCATAATACTGTGTGCAGGGGCCATTTGGGGGTATAATACTGTGTGCAGGGGCCACTATGGGGGATAATACTGTGTGCAGGGGTCACTATGGGACATAATACTGTGTGCAGGGGCCATTATGGGACATAATACTGTGTGAAGGGGCCACTATGGGACATAATACTGTGTGCAGGGGCCACTATGAGACATAATACTGTGTGCAGGGGCCACTATGAGACATAATACTGTGTACAGGGGCCACTATGGGGGATAATACTGTGTGCAGGGGCCACTGTGGGGCATAATACTGTGTGCAGGGGCCACTATGGGACATAATACTGTGTGCAGGGGCCACTATGGGACATAATACTGTGTGCAGGGGCCACTATGGGTCATAATACTGTGTGCAGGGGCCACTATGGGACATAATACTGTGTGCAGGGGCCACTATGGGGGATAATACTGTGTGCAGGGGCCACTATGGGACATAATACTGTGTGCAGGGGCCACTATGGGACATAATACTGTGTGCAGGGGCCACTATGGGACATAATACTGTGTGCAGGGGCCACTATGAGACATAATACTGTGTGCAGGGGCCACCATAGGACATAATACTGTGTGCAGGGGCCACTATGGGACATAATACTGTGTTCAGGGGCCACTATGGAGGATAATACTGTGTGCAGGGGCCACTATGGGGCATAATACTGTGTGCAGGGGCCACTATGGGACATAATACTGTGTGCAGGGGCCACTATGGGGCATAATACTGTGTGCAGGGGCCACTATGGGACATAATACTGTGTGCAGGGGCCACTATGGGACATAATACTGTGTGCAGGGGCCACTATGGGACATAATACTGTGTGCAGGGGCCACTATGGGGGATAATACTGTGTGCAGGGGCCACTATAGGACATAATACTGTGTTCAGGGGCCACTATGGAGGATAATACTGTGTGCAGGGGCCACTATGGGGCATAATACTGTGTGCAGGGGCCACTATGGGACATAATACTGTGTGCAGGGGCCACTATAGGACATAATACTGTGTTCAGGGGCCACTATGGAGGATAATACTGTGTGCAGGGGCCACTATGGGGCATAATACTGTGTGCAGGGGCCACTATAGGACATAATACTGTGTTCAGGGGCCACTATAGGACATAATACTGTGTTCAGGGGCCACTATGGAGGATAATACTGTGTGCAGGGGCCACCATGGGGCATAATACTGTGTGCAGGGGCCACTATGGGACATAATACTGTGTGCAGGGGCCACTATGGGACATAATACTGTGTGCAGGGGTCACTATGGGACATAATACTGTGTGCAGGGACCACTATGGGACATAATACTTTGTGCAGGGGCCACTATGGGATATAATACTGTGTTCAGGGGCCACTATGGAGGATAATACTGTGTGCAGGGGCCACTATGGGACATAATACTGTGTGCAGGGGCCACTATGGGACATAATACTGTGTGCAGGGGCCACTATGGGACATAATACTGTGTGCAGGGGTCACTATGGGACATAATACTGTGTGCAGGGACCACTATGGGACATAATACTTTGTGCAGGGGCCACTATGGGATATAATACTGTGTACAGGGGCCACTATGGGAAATAATACTGTGTGCAGGGGCCACTATGGGGCATAATACTGTGTGCAGGGGCCACTATGGGACATAATACTTTGTGCAGGGGCCACTATGGGACATAATACTGTGTGCAGGGGCCACTATGGGACATAATACTGTGTGCAGGGGCCACTATGGGGTATAATACTGTGTGCAGGGGCCACTATGGGACATAATACTGTGTGCAGGGGCCACTATGGGGCATAATACTTTGTGCAGGGCTCACTATGGGACATAATACTGTGTGCAGATGCCACTATGGGGTATAATACTGTGTGCAGGGGTCACTATGGGACATAATACTGTGTGCAGGGGACACTATGGGACATAATACTGTGTGCAGGGGCCACTATGGGGCATAATACTGTGTGCAGGGGCCACTATGGGACATAATACTGTGTGCAGGGGCCACTATGAGACATAATACTGTGTGCAGGGGCCACTATGAGACATAATACTGTGTACAGGGGCCACTATGGGGGATAATACTGTGTGCAGGGGCCACTATGGGGCATAATACTGTGTGCAGGGGCCACTGTGGGGCATAATACTGTGTGCAGGGGCCACTATGGGACATAATACTGTGTGCAGGGGCCACTATGGGACATAATACTGTGTGCAGGGGCCACTATGGGACATAATACTGTGTGCAGGGGCCACTATGGGACATAATACTGTGTGCAGGGGCCACTATGGGTCATAATACTGTGTGCAGGGGCCATTTTGGGGTATAATACTGTGTGCAGGGGCCACTATGGGGGATAATACTGTGTGCAGGGGTCACTATGGACATAATACTGTGTGCAGGGGCCACTATGGGGGATAATACTGTGTGCAGGGGTCACTATGGGACATAATACTGTGTGCAGGGGCCACTATGGGACATAATACTGTGTGCAGGGGTCACTATGGGACATAATACTGTGTGCAGGGGCCACTATGGGACATAATACTGTGTGCAGGGGTCACTATGGGGCATAATACTGTGTGCAGGGGCCACTATGGGACATAATATTGTGTGCAGGGGCCACTATGGGACATAATATTGTGTGCAGGGGCCACTATGGGACATAATACTGTGTGCAGGGGCCACTATGGGACATAATACTGTGTGCAGGGGCCACTATGGGACATAATATTGTGTGCAGGGGTCACTATGGGACATAATATTGTGTGCAGGGGTCACTATGGGACATAATACTGTGTGCAGGGGCCACTATGGGGTATAATACTGTGTGCAGGGGGCACTATGGGGGATAATACTGTGTGCAGGGGCCACTATGGGGTATAATACTGTGTGCAGGGGGCACTATGGGGGATAATACTGTGTGCAGAGGGCACTATGGGACATAATACTGTGTGCAGGGTCCACTATGGGACATAATACTGTGTACAGGGGCCACTATGGGACATAATACTGTGTGCAGGGGCCACTATCGGACATAATACTGTGTGCAGGGGCCACTATGGGGGATAATACTGTGTGCAGGGGTCACTATGGGACATAATACTGTGTGCAGGGGCCACTATGGGACATAATACTGTGTGCAGGGGCCACTATGGGGGATAATACTGTGTGCAGGGGCCACTATGGGGGATAATACTGTGTGCAGGGGCCACTATGGGACATAATACTGTGTGCAGGGGCCACTATGGGACATAATACTGTGTGCAGGGGCCACTATGGAGGATAATACTGTGTGCAGGGGCCACTATGGGGGATAATTCTGTGTGCAGGGGCCACTATGGGGGATAATACTGTGTGCAGGTGCCACTATGGGACATAATACTGTGTGCAGGGGCCACTATGGGACATAATACTGTGTGCAGGGGCCACTATGGGACATAATACTGTGTGCAGGGGCCACTATGGGGACATAATACTGTGTGCAGGGGCCACTATGGGGTATAATACTGTGTGCAGGGGCCACTATGGGGGATAATACTGTGTGCAGGGGCCACTATGGGGGAATAATACTGTGTGCAGAGGCCACCATAGGACATAATACTGTGTGCAGGGGCCACTATGGGGCATAATACTGTGTGCAGGGGCCACTATGGGACATAATATTGTGTGCAGGGGTCACTATGGGACATAATACTGTGTGCAGGGGCCACTATAGGACATAATACTGTGTGCAGGGGCCACTATGGAGGATAATACTGTGTGCAGGGGCCACTATAGGACATAATACTGTGTGCAGGGGCCACTATGGAGGATAATACTGTGTGTAGGGGCCACTATGGGACATAATACTGTGTGCAGGAGCCACTATGGGGGATAATACTGTGTGCAGGGGCCACTATGGGACATAATACTGTGTGCAGGGGCCACTATGGGACATAATACTGTGTGCAGGAGCCACTATGGGGGATAATACTGTGTGCAGGGGCCACTATGGAGGATAATACTGTGTGCAGGGGTCACTATGGGACATAATACTGTGTGCAGGGGCCACTATGGGACATAATACTGTGTGCAGGGGCCACTATGGGGCATAATACTGTGTGCAGGGGCCACTATGGGGGATAATACTGTGTGCAGGGGCCACTGTGGGGCATAATACTGTGTGCAGGGGCCACTATGGGGCATAATACTGTGTGCAGGGGCCACTATGGAGGATAATACTGTGTGCAGGGGCCACTATGGGGTATAATACTGTGTGCAGGGGCCACTATGGGACATAATACTGTGTGCAGGGGCCACTATGGGGGATAATACTGTGTGCAGGGACCACTATGGAGGATAATACTGTGTGCAGGGGCCACTATGGGACATAATACTGTGTGCAGGGGCCACTATGGGGCATAATACTGTGTGCAGGGGTCACTATGGGACATAATATTGTGTGCAGGGGTCACTATGGGACATAATACTGCGTGCAGGGGCCACTATGGGACATAATACTGTGTGCAGGGGCAACTATGGGACATAATACTGTGTACAGGGGCCACTATGGGACATAATACTGTGTGCAGTGGCCACTATGGGGCATAATACTGTGTGCAGGGGCCACTATGGAACATAATACTGTGTGCAGGGGTCACTATGGGGGGATAATACTGTGTAGGGACCACTATGGGTCATAATACTGTGTGCAGGGGCCATTTTGGGGTATAATACTGTGTGCAGGGGCCACTATGGGGGATAATACTGTGTGCAGGGGTCACTATGGGACATAATACTGTGTGCAGGGGCCATTATGGGACATAATACTGTGTGCAGGGGCCACTATGGGACATAATACTGTGTGCAGGGGCCACTATGAGACATAATACTGTGTGCAGGGGCCACTATGAGACATAATACTGTGTACAGGGGCCACTATGGGGGATAATACTGTGTGCAGGGGCCACTGTGGGGCATAATACTGTGTGCAGGGGCCACTATGGGACATAATACTGTGTGCAGGGGCCACTATGGGACATAATACTGTGTGCAGGGGCCACTATGGGTCATAATACTGTGTGCAGGGGCCATTTTGGGGTATAATACTGTGTGCAGGGGCCACTATGGGGGCTAATACTGTGTGCAGGGGTCACTA
Organism: Leptodactylus fuscus; assembly: GCF_031893055.1. Classification (NCBI taxonomy): domain Eukaryota; kingdom Metazoa; phylum Chordata; class Amphibia; order Anura; family Leptodactylidae; genus Leptodactylus; species Leptodactylus fuscus. The sequence goes on along the minus strand of NC_134273.1, from coordinate 1,001,376 downwards.
TGGGACATAATACTGTGTGCAGGGGCCACTATGGGACATAATACTGTGTGCAGGGGTCACTATGGGACATAATACTGTGTGCAGGGGCCACTATGGGACATAATACTGTGTGCAGGGGCCACTATGGACATAATACTGTGTGCAGGGGCCACTATGGGGACATAATACTGTGTGCAGGGGCCACTATGGGGTATAATACTGTGTGCAGGGGCCACTATGGGACATAATACTGTGTGCAGGGGCCACTATGGGACATAATACTGTGTGCAGGGGCCACTATGGGACATAATACTGTGTGCAGGGGCCACTATGGGACATAATACTGTGTGCAGGGGCCACTATGGGGGATAATACTGTGTGCAGGGGCCACTATGGGGGAATAATACTGTGTGCAGAGGCCACCATAGGACATAATACTGTGTGCAGGGGCCACTATGGGGCATAATATTGTGTGCAGGGGTCACTATGGGACATAATATTGTGTGCAGGGGTCACTATAGGACATAATACTGTGTGCAGGGGCCACTATGGAGGATAATACTGTGTGCAGGGGCCACTATAGGACATAATACTGTGTGCAGGGGCCACTATGGAGGATAATACTGTGTGCAGGGGCCACTATGGAGGATAATACTGTGTGCAGGGGCCACTATAGGACATAATACTGTGTGCAGGGGCCACTATGGAGGATAATACTGTGTGCAGGGGCCACTATGGAGGATAATACTGTGTGCAGGGGCCACCATAGGACATAATACTGTGTGCAGGGGCCACTATGGGACATAATACTGTGTGCAGGGGCCACTATGGGACATAATACTGTGTGCAGGAGCCACTATGGGGGATAATACTGTGTGCAGGGGCCACTATGGAGGATAATACTGTGTGCAGGGGTCACTATGGGACATACTACTGTGTGCAGGGGCCACTATGGGACATAATACTGTGTGCAGGGGCCACTATGGGGCATAATACTGTGTGCAGGGGCCACTATGGGACATAATACTGTGTGCAGGGGCCACTATGGGGCATAATACTGTGTGCAGGGGCCACTATGGAGGATAATACTGTGTGCAGGGGTCACTATGGGACATAATACTGTGTGCAGGGGCCACTATGGGGGATAATACTGTGTGCAGGGGCCACTGTGGGGCATAATACTGTGTGCAGGGGCCACTATGGAGGATAATACTGTGTGCAGGGGCCACTATAGGACATAATACTGTGTACAGGGGCCACTATGGAGGATAATACTGTGTGCAGGGGCCAGTATGGGGGATAATACTGTGTGCAGGGACCACTATGGAGGATAATACTGTGTGCAGGGGCCACTATGGGACATAATACTGTGTGCAGGGGCCACTATGGGGGATAATACTGTGTGCAGGGACCACTATGGAGGATAATACTGTGTGCAGGGGCCACTATGGGACATAATACTGTGTGCAGGGGTCACTATGGGACATAATATTGTGTGCAGGGGTCACTATGGGACATAATACTGTGTGCAGGGGTCACTATGGGACATAATATTGTGTGCAGGGGTCACTATGGGACATAATACTGTGTGCAGGGGCCACTATGGGGTATAATACTGTGTGCAGGGGTCACTATGGGACATAATATTGTGTGCAGGGGTCACTATGGGACATAATACTGCGTGCAGGGGCCACTATGGGACATAATACTGTGTGCAGGGGCCACTATGGGACATAATACTGTGTACAGGGGCCACTATGGGACATAATACTGTGTGCAGTGGCCACTATGGGGCATAATACTGTGTGCAGGGGCCACTATGGGACATAATACTGTGTGCAGGGGCCACTATGGAGGATAATACTGTGTGCAGGGGTCACTATGGGGGATAATACTGTGTGCAGGGACCACTATGGAGGATAATACTGTGTGCAGGGGCCACTATGGGACATAATACTGTGTGCAGGGGCCTCTATGGGACATAATACTGTGTACAGGGGCCACTATGGGACATAATACTGTGTGCAGGGGCCACTATGGGGCATAATACTGTGTGCAGGGGCCACTATGGGACATAATACTGTGTGCAGGGGCCACTATGAGACATAATACTGTGTGCAGGGGCCACTATGAGACATAATACTGTGTACAGGGGCCACTATGGGGGATAATACTGTGTGCAGGGGCCACTATGGGGCATAATACTGTGTGCAGGGGCCACTGTGGGGCATAATACTGTGTGCAGGGGCCACTATGGGACATAATACTGTGTGCAGGGGCCACTATGGGACATAATACTGTGTGCAGGGGCCACTATGGGTCATAATACTGTGTGCAGGGGCCATTTTGGGGTATAATACTGTGTGCAGGGGCCACTATGGGGGATAATACTGTGTGCAGGGGTCACTATGGGACATAATACTGTGTGCAGGGGCCACTATGGGACATAATACTGTGTGCAGGGGTCACTATGGGACATAATACTGTGTGCAGGGGCCACTATGGGACATAATACTGTGTGCAGGGGTCACTATGGGGCATAATACTGTGTGCAGGGGCCACTATGGGACATAATATTGTGTGCAGGGGCCACTACGGGACATAATACTGTGTGCAGGGGCCACTATGGGACATAATATTGTGTGCAGGGGCCACTATGGGACATAATATTGTGTGCAGGGGTCACTATGGGACATAATATTGTGTGCAGGGGTCACTATGGGACATAATATTGTGTGCAGGGGTCACTATGGGACATAATACTGTGTGCAGGGGCCACTATGGGGTATAATACTGTGTGCAGGGGGCACTATGGGGGATAATACTGTGTGCAGGGGGCACTATGGGACATAATACTGTGTGCAGGGTCCACTATGGGACATAATACTGTGTACAGGGGCCACTATGGGACATAATACTGTGTGCAGGGGCCACTATAGGACATAATACTGTGTGCAGGGGCCACTATGGGGGATAATACTGTGTGCAGGGGTCACTATGGGACATAATACTGTGTGCAGGGGCCACTATGGGACATAATACTGTGTGCAGGGGCCACTATGGGGGATAATACTGTGTGCAGGGGCCACTATGGGGGATAATACTGTGTGCAGGGGCCACTATGGGACATAATACTGTGTGCAGGGGCCACTATGGGGGATAATACTGTGTGCAGGGGCCACTATGGAGGATAATACTGTGTGCAGGTGCCACTATGGGACATAATACTGTGTGCAGGGGCCACTATGGGGGATAATTCTGTGTGCAGGGGCCACTATGGGGGATAATACTGTGTGCAGGTGCCACTATGGGACATAATACTGTGTGCAGGGGCCACTATGGGACATAATACTGTGTGCAGGGGCCACTATGGGACATAATACTGTGTGCAGGGGCCACTATGGGACATAATACTGTGTGCAGGGGCCACTATGGGGACATAATACTGTGTGCAGGGGCCACTATGGGGTATAATACTGTGTGCAGGGGCCACTATGGGGGATAATACTGTGTGCAGGGGCCACTATGGGGGAATAATACTGTGTGCAGAGGCCACCATAGGACATAATACTGTGTGCAGGGGCCACTATGGGGCATAATACTGTGTGCAGGGGCCACTATGGGACATAATATTGTGTGCAGGGGTCACTATGGGACATAATACTGTGTGCAGGGGCCACTATAGGACATAATACTGTGTGCAGGGGCCACTATGGAGGATAATACTGTGTGCAGGGGCCACTATAGGACATAATACTGTGTGCAGGGGCCACTATGGAGGATAATACTGTGTGCAGGGGCCACTATGGAGGATAATACTGTGTGCAGGGGCCACCATAGGACATAATACTGTGTGCAGGGGCCACTATGGGACATAATACTGTGTGCAGGGGCCACTATGGGACATAATACTGTGTGCAGGAGCCACTATGGGGGATAATACTGTGTGCAGGGGCCACTATGGAGGATAATACTGTGTGCAGGGGTCACTATGGGACATAATACTGTGTGCAGGGGCCACTATGGGACATAATACTGTGTGCAGGGGCCACTATGGGGCATAATACTGTGTGCAGGGGCCACTATGGGACATAATACTGTGTGCAGGGGCCACTATGGAGGATAATACTGTGTGCAGGGGTCACTATGGGACATAATACTGTGTGCAGGGACCACTATGGAGGATAATACTGTGTGCAGGGGCCACTATGGGACATAATACTGTGTGCAGGGGCCACTATGGGGCATAATACTGTGTGCAGGGGTCACTATGGGACATAATATTGTGTGCAGGGGTCACTATGGGACATAATACTGCGTGCAGGGGCCACTATGGGACATAATACTGCGTGCAGGGGCCACTATGGGACATAATACTGTGTGCAGGGGTCACTATGGGACATAATACTGTGTGCAGGGGCCACTATGGGACATAATACTGTGTGCAGGGGCCACTATGGGACATAATACTGTGTGCAGGGGCCACTATGGAGGATAATACTGTGTGCAGGGGTCACTATGGGGGATAATACTGTGTGCAGGGACCACTATGGGACATAATACTGTGTGCAGGGGCCACTATGGGACATAATACTGTGTGCAGGGGCCACTATGGGTCATAATACTGTGTGCAGGGGCCATTTGGGGGTATAATACTGTGTGCAGGGGCCACTATGGGGGATAATACTGTGTGCAGGGGTCACTATGGGACATAATACTGTGTGCAGGGGCCATTATGGGACATAATACTGTGTGAAGGGGCCACTATGGGACATAATACTGTGTGCAGGGGCCACTATGAGACATAATACTGTGTGCAGGGGCCACTATGAGACATAATACTGTGTACAGGGGCCACTATGGGGGATAATACTGTGTGCAGGGGCCACTGTGGGGCATAATACTGTGTGCAGGGGCCACTATGGGACATAATACTGTGTGCAGGGGCCACTATGGGACATAATACTGTGTGCAGGGGCCACTATGGGTCATAATACTGTGTGCAGGGGCCATTTTGGGGTATAATACTGTGTGCAGGGGCCACTATGGGGGCTAATACTGTGTGCAGGGGTCACTATGGGACATAATACTGTGTGCAGGGGCCACTATGGGACATAATACTGTGTGCAGGGGTCACTATGGGACATAATACTGTGTGCAGGGGCCACTATGGGACATAATACTGTGTGCAGGGGCCACTATGGGACATAATACTGTGTGCAGGGGCCACTATGGGGACATAATACTGTGTGCAGGGGCCACTATGGGGTATAATACTGTGTGCAGGGGCCACTATGGGGGATAATACTGTGTGCAGGGGCCACTATGGGGGAATAATACTGTGTGCAGAGGCCACCATAGGACATAATACTGTGTGCAGGGGCCACTATGGGGCATAATATTGTGTGCAGGGGTCACTATGGGACATAATATTGTGTGCAGGGGTCACTATGGGACATAATACTGTGTGCAGGGGTCACTATAGGACATAATACTGTGTGCAGGGGCCACTATGGGACATAATACTGTGTGCAGGGGCCACTATGGGACATAATACTGTGTGCAGGGGCCACTATGGAGGATAATACTGTGTGCAGGGGCCACTATAGGACATAATACTGTGTGCAGGGGCCACTATGGGACATAATACTGTGTGCAGGGGCCACTATGGAGGATAATACTGTGTGCAGGGGCCACTATGGAGGATAATACTGTGTGCAGGGGCCACTATAGGACATAATACTGTGTGCAGGGGCCACTATGGAGGATAATACTGTGTGCAGGGGCCACTATGGAGGATAATACTGTGTGCAGGGGCCACCATAGGACATAATACTGTGTGCAGGGGCCACTATGGGACATAATACTGTGTGCAGGGGCCACTATGGGACATAATACTGTGTGCAGGAGCCACTATGGGGGATAATACTGTGTGCAGGGGCCACTATGGAGGATAATACTGTGTGCAGGGGCCACTATGGGACATAATACTGTGTGCAGGGGCCACTATGGGGCATAATACTGTGTGCAGGGGCCACTATGGGACATAATACTGTGTGCAGGGGCCACTATGGGGCATAATACTGTGTGCAGGGGCCACTATGGAGGATAATACTAAGTGCAGGGGTCACTATGGGACATAATACTGTGTGCAGGGGCGACTATGGGGGATAATACTGTGTGCAGGGACCACTATGGAGGATAATACTGTGTGCAGGGGCCACTATGGGACATAATACTGTGTGCAGGGGTCACTATGGGACATAATATTGTGTGCAGTGGTCACTATGGGACATAATACTGTGTGCAGGGGTCACTATGGGACATAATATTGTGTGCAGGGGTCACTATGGGACATAATACTGCGTGCAGGGGCCACTATGGGGCATAATACTGTGTGCAGGGGTCACTATGGGACATAATACTGTGTGCAGGGGTCACTATGGGACATAATATTGTGTGCAGGGGTCACTATGGGACATAATACTGCGTGCAGGGGCCACTATGGGACATAATACTGTGTGCAGGGGCCACTATGGGACATAATACTGTGTGCAGTGGCCACTATGGGGCATAATACTGTGTGCAGGGGCCACTATGGGACATAATACTGTGTGCAGGGGCCACTATGGAGGATAATACTGTGTGCAGGGGTCACTATGGGGGATAATACTGTGTGCAGGGACCACTATGGAGGATAATACTGTGTGCAGGGGCCACTATGGGACATAATACTGTGTGCAGGGGCCACTATGGGACATAATACTGTGTACAGGGGCCACTATGGGACATAATACTGTGTGCAGGGGCCACTATGGGACATAATACTGTGTGCAGGGGCCACTATGGGACATAATACTGTGTGCAGGGGCCACTATGGGACATAATAATGTGTGCAGGGGCCACTATGGGACATAATACTGTGTGCAGGGGCCACTATGGGACATAATACTGTGTGCAGGGGCCACTATGGGACATAATACTGTGTACAGGGGCCACTATGGGGGATAATACTGTGTGCAGGGGCCACTGTGGGGCATAATACTGTGTGCAGGGGCCACTATGGGACATAATACTGTGTGCAGGGGCCACTATGGGACATAATACTGTGTGCAGGGGCCACTATGGCACATAATACTGTGTGCAGGGGCCATTTTGGGGTATAATACTGTGTGCAGGGGCCACTATGGGGGATAATACTGTGTGCAGGGGCCACTATGGGGGATAATACTGTGTGCAGGGGACACTATGGGACATAATACTGTGTGCAGGGGCCACTATGGGACATAATACTGTGTGCAGGGGCCACTATGAGACATAATACTGTGTGCAGGGGCCACTATGGGACATAATACTGTGTACAGGGGCCACTATGGGGGATAATACTGTGTGCAGGGGCCACTGTGGGGCATAATACTGTGTGCAGGGGCCACTATGGGACATAATACTGTGTGCAGGGGCCATTTTGGGGTATAATACTGTGTGCAGGGGCCACTATGGGGGATAATACTGTGTGCAGGGGCCACTATGGGACATAATACTGTGTGCAGGGGCCACTATGGAGGATAATACTGTGTGCAGGGGCCACTATGGAGGATAATACTGTGTGCAGGGGCCACTATGGGACATAATACTGTGTGCAGGGGCCACTATGGGACATAATACTGTGTACAGGGGCCACTATGGGACATAATACTGTGTGCAGGGGCCACTATGGGACATAATACTGTGTGCAGGGGCCACTATGGGACATAATACTGTGTGCAGGGGCCACTATGGGACATAATACTGTGTGCAGGGGCCACTATGGGACATAATACTGTGTGCAGGGGCCACTATGAGACATAATACTGTGTGCAGGGGCCACTATGGGACATAATACTGTGTACAGGGGCCACTATGGGGGATAATACTGTGTGCAGGGGCCACTGTGGGGCATAATACTGTGTGCAGGGGCCACTATGGGACATAATACTGTGTGCAGGGGCCACTATGGGACATAATACTGTGTGCAGGGGCCACTATGGGACATAATACTGTGTGCAGGGGCCATTTTGGGGTATAATACTGTGTGCAGGGGCCACTATGGGGGATAATACTGTGTGCAGGGGCCACTATGGGACATAATACTGTGTGCAGGGGCCACTATGGGACATAATACTGTGTGCACGGGCCACTATGAGACATAATACTGTGTGCAGGGGCCACTATGGGACATAATACTGTGTACAGGGGCCACTATGGGGGATAATACTGTGTGCAGGGGCCACTGTGGGGCATAATAATGTGTGCAGGGGCCACTGTGGGACATAATACTGTGTGCAGGGGCCACTATGGGACATAATACTGTGTGCAGGGGCCACTATGGGACATAATACTGTGTGCAGGGGACACTATGGGGGATAATACTGTGTGCAGGGGCCACTATGGGGGATAATACTGTGTGCAGGGGCCACTATGGGACATAATACTGTGTGCAGGGGTCACTATGGGGGATAATACTGTGTGCAGGGGCCACTATGGGACATAATACTGTGTGCAGGGGCCACTATGGGACATAATACTGTGTGCAGGGGCCACTATGGGACATAATACTGTGTGCAGGGGCCACTATGGGACATAATACTGTGTGCAGGGGACACTATGGGGGATAATACTGTGTGCAGGGGCCACTATGGGACATAATACTGTGTGCAGGGGCCACTATGGGACATAATACTGTGTGCAGGGGACACTATGGGGGATAATACTGTGTGCAGGGGCCACTATGGGACATAATACTGTGTGCAGGGGCCACTATGGGGGATAATACTGTGTGAAGGGGCCACTATGGAGGATAATACTGTGTGCAGGGGCCACTATGGGGGATAATTCTGTGTGCAGGGGCCACTATGGGGGATAATACTGTGTGCAGGTGCCACTATGGGACATAATACTGTGTACAGGGGCCACTATGGGACATAATACTGTGTGCAGGGGCCACTATGGGGACATAATACTGTGTGCAGGGGCCACTATGGGGACATAATACTGTGTGCAGGGGCCACTATGGGGTATAATACTGTGTGCAGGGGCCACTATGGGGTATAAAACTGTGTGCAGGGGCCACTATGGGGGATAATACTGTGTGCAGGGGCCACTATGGGGGAATAATACTGTGTGCAGGGGCCACCATAGGACATAATACTGTGTGCAGGGGCCACTATGGGGCATAAAACTGTGTGCAGGGGCCACTATGGGACATAATATTGTGTGCAGGGGTCACTATGGGACATATTACTGTGTGCAGGGGCCACTATAGGACATAATACTGTGTGCAGGGGCCACTATGGAGGATAATACTGTGTGCAGGGGTCACTATGGGACATAATACTGTTTGCAGGGGCAACTATGGAGGATAATACTGTGTGCAGGGGCCACCATAGGACATAATACTGTGTGCAGGGGCCACTATGGGACATAATACTGTGTGCAGGGGCCACTATGGGACATAATACTGTGTGCAGGAGCCACTATGGGGGATAATACTGTGTGCAGGGGCCACTATGGAGGATAATACTGTGTGCAGGGGTCACTATGGGACATAATACTGTGTGCAGGGGCCACTATGGGACATAATACTGTGTGCAGGGGCCACTATGGGACATAATACTGTGTGCAGTGGCCACTATGGGGCATAATACTGTGTGCAGGGGCCACTATGGGACATAATACTGTGTGCAGGGGCCACTATGGGGCATAATACTGTGTGCAGGGGTCACTATGGGGGATAATACTGTGTGCAGGGGTCACTATGGGACATAATACTGTGTGCAGGGGCCACTATGGGGGATAATACTGTGTGCAGGGGTCACTATGGGACATAATACTGTGTGCAGGGGCCACTATGGGACATAATACTGTGTGCAGGGGCCACTATGGGGGATAATACTGTGTGCAGGGGCCACTATGGGACATAATACTGTGTGCAGGGGCCACTATGGAGGATAATACTGTGTGCAGGGGTCACTATGGGACATAATACTGTGTGCAGGGTCCACTATGGGGGATAATACTGTGTGCAGGGACCACTATGGAGGATAATACTGTGTGCAGGGGTCACTATGGGACATAATACTGTTTGCAGGGGCAACTATGGAGGATAATACTGTGTGCAGGGGCCACCATAGGACATAATACTGTGTGCAGGGGCCACTATGGGACATAATACTGTGTGCAGGGGCCACTATGGGACATAATACTGTGTGCAGGAGCCACTATGGGGGATAATACTGTGTGCAGGGGCCACTATGGAGGATAATACTGTGTGCAGGGGTCACTATGGGACATAATACTGTGTGCAGGGGCCACTATGGGACATAATACTGTGTGCAGGGGCCACTATGGGACATAATACTGTGTCCAGTGGCCACTATGGGGCATAATACTGTGTGCAGGGGCCACTATGGGGCATAATACTGTGTGCAGGGGCCACTATGGGGTATAATACTGTGTGCAGGGGCCACTATGGGACATAATACTGTGTGCAGGGGCCACTATGGAGGATAATACTGTGTGCAGGGGCCACTATGGGACATAATACTGTGTGCAGGGGCCACTATGGGACATAATACTGTGTGCAGGGGCCACTATGGGGCATAATACTGTGTGCAGGGGTCACTATGGGACATAATATTGTGTGCAGGGGCCACTATGGGGGATAATACTGTGTGCAGGGACCACTATGGAGGATAATACTGTGTGCAGGGGCCACTATGGGACATAATACTGTGTGCAGGGGCCACTATGGGACATAATACTGTGTGCAGGGGCCACTATGGGGCATAATACTGTGTGCAGGGGTCACTATGGGACATAATACTGTGTGCAGTGGCCACTATGGGACATAAAACTGTGTGCAGGGGCCACTATGGGACATAATACTGTGTACAGGGGCCACTATGGGACATAATACTGTGTACAGGGGCCACTATGGGACATAATACTGTGTGCAGGGGTCACTATGGGGGATAATACTGTGTGCAGGGACCACTATGGAGGATAATACTGTGTGCAGGGGCCACTATGGGACATAATACTGTGTGCAGGGGCCACTATGGGACATAATACTGTGTGCAGGGGCCACTATGGAGGATAATACTGTGTGCAGGGGCCACTATGGGACATAATACTGTGTGCAGGGGCCACTATGGGACATAATACTGTGTGCAGGGGCCACTATGGGACATAATACTGTGTACAGGGGCCACTATGGGACATAATACTGTGTGCAGGGGCCACTATGGAGGATAAAACTGTGTGCAGGGGTCACTATGGGGGATAATACTGTGTGCAGGGGCCACTATGGGACATAATACTGTGTGCAGGGACCACTATGGAGGATAATACTGTGTGCAGGGGCCACTATGGGACATAATACTGTGTGCAGGGGCCACTATGGGACATAATACTGTGTACAGGGGCCACTATGGGACATAATACTGTGTACAGGGGCCACTATGGGACATAATACTGTGTGCAGGGGTCACTATGGGGGATAATACTGTGTGCAGGGACCACTATGGAGGATAATACTGTGTGCAGGGGCCACTATGGGACATAATACTGTGTGCAGGGGCCACTATGGGACATAATACTGTGTGCAGGGGCCACTATGGGGGATAATACTGTGTGCAGGGACCACTATGGAGAATAATACTGTGTGCAGGGGCCACTATGGGACATAATACTGTGTGCAGGGGCCACTATGGGGCATAATACTGTGTGCAGGGGCCACTATGGGGCATAATACTGTGTGCAGGGGCCACTATGGGGCATAATACTGTGTGCAGGGGTCACTATGGGACATAATATTGTGTGCAGGGGCCACTATGGGACATAATACTGTGTGCAGGGGCCACTATGGGACATAATACTGTGTGCAGGGGCCACTATGGGACATAATACTGTGTGCAGGGGCCACTATGGGACATAATACTGTGTGCAGGGGCCACTATGGGACATAATACTGTGTGCAGGGGCCACTATGAGACATAATACTGTGTGCAGGGGCCACTATGGGGACATAATACTGTGTGCAGGGGCCACTATGGGGTATAATACTGTGTGCAGGGGCCACTATGGGACATAATACTGTGTGCAGGGGCCACTATGGGACATAATACTGTGTGCAGGGGCCACTATGAGACATAATACTGTGTGCAGGGGCCACTATGGGGACATAATACTGTGTGCAGGGGCCACTATGGGGTATAATACTGTGTGCAGGGGCCACTATGGGACATAATACTGTGTGCAGGAGCCACTATGGGGACATAATACTGTGTGCAGGGGCCACTATGGGTATAATACTGTGTGCAGGGGCCACTATGGGGTATAATACTGTGTGCAGGGGCCACTATGGGGGATAATACTGTGTGCAGGGGCCACTATGGGGGAATAATACTGTGTGCAGGGGTCACTATGGGACATAATACTGTTTGCAGGGGCCACTATGGAGGATAATACTGTGTGCAGGGGCCACTATGGGACATAATACTGTGTGCAGGGGCCACTATGGAGGATAATACTGTGTGCAGGGGCCACCATAGGACATAATACTGTGTGCAGGAGCCACTATGGGGGATAATACTGTGTGCAGGGGCCACTATGGGACATAATACTGTGTGCAGGGGCCACTATGGAACATAATACTGTGTGCAGGGACCACTATGGGGCATAATACTGTGTGCAGGGGTCACTATGGGGGATAATACTGTGTGCAGGGGCCACAATGGAGGATAATACTGTGTGCAGGAGCCACTATGGGGCATAATACTGTGTGCAGGGGTCACTATGGGACATAATATTGTGTGCAGGGGTCACTATGGGACATAATACTGTGTGCGGGGCCACTATGGGGGATAAAACTGTGTGCAGGAGCCACTATGGGACATAATACTGTGTGCAGGGGCCACTATGGGACATAATACTGTGTGCAGGGGCCACTATGGGACATAATACTGTGTGCAGGGGCCACTATGGGACATAATACTGTGTGCAGGAGCCACTTTGGGACATAATACTGTGTGCAGGGGCCACTATGGGGTATAATACTGTGTGCAGGAGCCACTATGGGGTATAATACTGTGTGCAGGGGCCACTATGGGGGATAATACTGTGTGCAGGGGCCACCATAGGACATAATACTGTGTGCAGGGGCCACTATGGGGGATAATACTGTGTGCAGGGGCCACCATAGGACATAATACTGTGTGCAGGGGCCACTATGGGGGATAATACTGTGTGCAGGGGCCACCATAGGACATAATACTGTGTGCAGGGGCCACTATGGGGCATAATACTGTGTGCATGGGCCACTATGGGACATAATACTGTGTGCAGGGGCCACTATAGGACATAATACTGTGTGCAGGGGCCACTATGGGACATAATACTGTGTGCAGGGGCCACTATGAGGGATAATACTGTGTGCAGGGGTCACTATGGGGGATAATACTGTGTGCAGGGACCACTATGGGGGATAATACTGTGTGCAGGAGCAACTATGGGGGATAATACTGTGTGCAGGAGCCACTATGGGGACATAATACTGTGTGCAGGGGCCACTATGGGACATAATACTGTGTGCAGGGGCCACTATGGAGGATAATACTGTGTGCAGGGGCCACCATAGGACATAATACTGTGTACAGGGGCCACTATGGGACATAATACTGTGTACAGGGGCCACTATGGGACATAATACTGTGTGCAGGGGACACTATGGGGGATAATACTGTGTGCAGGGGCCACTATGGGACATAATACTGTGTGCAGGGGCCACTATGGGACATAATACTGTGTGCAGGGGCCACTATGGGGTATAATACTGTGTACAGGGGCCCCTATGGGACATAATACTGTGTGCAGGGGCCACTATGGGGCATAATACTGTGTGCAGGGGCCACTATGGGGGATAATACTGTGTGCAGGGGCCACCATAGGACATAATACTGTGTACAGGGGCCACTATGGACATAATACTGTGTGCAGGGGTCACTTTGGGACATAATACTGTGTGCAGGGGCCACTATGGAGGATAATTCTGTGTGCAGGGGCCACCATAGGACATAATACTGTGTGCAGGGGCCACTATGGAGGATAATACTGTGTGCAGGGGCCACTATGGGGGATAATACTGTGTGCAGGGGCCACTATGGAGGATAATACTGTGTGCAGGGGTCACTATTGGACATAATACTGTGTGCAGGGCCACTACGGGACATAATACTGTGTGCAGGGGCCACTATGGGACATAATACTGTGTGCAGGGGCCACTACGGGACATAATACTGTGTGCAGGGGCCACTATGGGGGATAATACTGTGTGCAGGGGCCACTATGGGACATAATACTGTGTGCAGGGGCCACTATGGGGCATAATACTGTGTGCAGGGGCCACTATGGGCATAATACTGTGTGCAGGGGCCACTATGGAGGATAATACTGTGTGCAGGGGCCACCATAGGACATAATACTGTGTGCAGGGGCCACTATGGAGGATAATACTGTGTGCAGGGTCACTATGGGACATAATACTGTGTGCAGGGGCCACTATTGGGGCATAATACTGTGTGCAGGGGCCACTATGGGACATAATACTGTGTGCAGGGGCCACTATGGGGCATAATACTGTGTGCAGGGGCCACTATGGGGCATAATACTGTGTGCAGGGGCCACTATGGGACATAATACTGTGTGCAGGGGCCACTATGGGGTATAATTCTGTGTGCAGGGGCCACTATGGGACATAATACTGTGTGCAGGGGCCACTATGGGACATAATACTGTGTGCAGGGGCCACTATGGGGCATAATACTGTGTGCTGGGGCCACTATGGGGATAATACTGTGTGCAGGGGCCACTATGGGGGATAATACTGTGTGCAGGGGTCACTATGGGACATAATACTGTGTGCAGGAGCCACTATGGGACATAATACTGTGTGCAGGGGCCACTATGGGACATAATACTGTGTGCAGGGGCCACTATGGGACATAATACTGTGTACAGGGGCCACTATGGGACATAATACTGTGTGCAGTGGTCACTATGGGACATAATACTGTGTGCAGGGGCCACTATGGGACATAATACTGTGTACAGGGGCCACTATGGGACATAATACTGTGTGCAGGGGCCACTATGGGGTATAATACTGTGTGCAGGGGCCACTATGGGACATAATACTGTGTGCAGGGGCCACTATGGGACATAATACTGTGTGCAGGGGCCACTATGGGGTATAATACTGTGTACAGGGGCCCCTATGGGACATAATACTGTGTGCAGGGGCCACTATGGGGCATAATACTGTGTGCAGGGGCCACTATGGGGGATAATACTGTGTGCAGGGGCCACCATAGGACATAATACTGTGTACAGGGGCCACTATGGGACATAATACTGTGTGCAGGGGTCACTTTGGGACATAATACTGTGTGCAGGGGCCACTATGGAGGATAATTCTGTGTGCAGGGGCCACCATAGGACATAATACTGTGTGCAGGGGCCACTATGGAGGATAATACTGTGTGCAGGGGCCACTATGGGGGATAATACTGTGTGCAGGGGCCACTATGGAGGATAATACTGTGTGCAGGGGTCACTATTGGACATAATACTGTGTGCAGGGGCCACTACGGGACATAATACTGTGTGCAGGGGCCACTATGGGACATAATACTGTGTGCAGGGGCCACTACGGGACATAATACTGTGTGCAGGGGCCACTATGGGGGATAATACTGTGTGCAGGGGCCACTATGGGACATAATACTGTGTGCAGGGGCCACTATGGGGCATAATACTGTGTGCAGGGGCCACTATGGGGCATAATACTGTGTGCAGGGGCCACTATGGAGGATAATACTGTGTGCAGGGGCCACCATAGGACATAATACTGTGTGCAGGGGCCACTATGGAGGATAATACTGTGTGCAGGGGTCACTATGGGACATAATACTGTGTGCAGGGGCCACTATGGGGCATAATACTGTGTGCAGGGGCCACTATGGGACATAATACTGTGTGCAGGGGCCACTATGGGGCATAATACTGTGTGCAGGGGCCACTATGGGGCATAATACTGTGTGCAGGGGCCACTATGGGACATAATACTGTGTGCAGGGGCCACTATGGGGTATAATTCTGTGTGCAGGGGCCACTATGGGACATAATACTGTGTGCAGGGGCCACTATGGGACATAATACTGTGTGCAGGGGCCACTATGGGGCATAATACTGTGTGCTGGGGCCACTATGGGGGATAATACTGTGTGCAGGGGCCACTATGGGGGATAATACTGTGTGCAGGGGTCACTATGGGACATAATACTGTGTGCAGGAGCCACTATGGGACATAATACTGTGTGCAGGGGCCACTATGGGACATATACTGTGTGCAGGGGCCACTATGGGACATAATACTGTGTACAGGGGCCACTATGGGACATAATACTGTGTGCAGTGGTCACTATGGGACATAATACTGTGTGCAGGGGCCACTATGGGACATAATACTGTGTACAGGGGCCACTATGGGACATAATACTGTGTGCAGGGGCCACTATGGGGTATAATACTGTGTGCAGGGGCCACTATGGGACATAATACTGTGTGCAGGGGCCACTATGGGGCATAATACTGTGTGCAGGGGCCACTATGGGGCATAATACTGTGTGCAGGGGCCACTATGAGACATAATACTGTGTGCAGGGGCCACTATGGGACATAATACTGTGTACAGGGGCCACTATGGGACATAATACTGTGTGCAGGGGCCACTATGGGGGATAATACTGTGTGCAGGGGCCATTATGGGACATAATACTGTGTGCAGGGGTCACTATGGGATATAATACTGTGTGCAGGGGCCACTATGGGACATAATACTGTGTGCAGGAGCCACTATGGGACATAATACTGTGTGCAGGAGCCACTATGGGACATAATACTGTGTGCAGGGGCCACTATGGGACATAATACTGTGTGCAGGGGCCACTATGGGACATAATACTGTGTACAGGGGCCACTATGGGACATAATACTGTGTGCAGTGGTCACTATGGGACATAATACTGTGTGCAGGGGCCACTATGGGACATAATACTGTGTACAGGGGCCACTATGGGACATAATACTGTGTGCAGGGGCCACTATGGGGTATAATACTGTGTGCAGGGGCCACTATGGGACATAATACTGTGTGCAGGGGCCACTATGGGGCATAATACTGTGTGCAGGGGCCACTATGGGGCATAATACTGTGTGCAGGGGCCACTATGAGACATAATACTGTGTGCAGGGGCCACTATGGGACATAATACTGTGTACAGGGGCCACTATGGGACATAATACTGTGTGCAGGGGCCACTATGGGGGATAATACTGTGTGCAGGGGCCATTATGGGACATAATACTGTGTGCAAGGGGTCACTATGGGATATAATACTGTGTGCAGGGGCCACTATGGGACATAATACTGTGTACAGGGGCCACTATGGGACATAATACTGTGTACAGGGGCCACTATGGGACATAATACTGTGTGCAGGAGCCACTATGGGGATAATACTGTGTGCAGGGGCCACTATGGGACCTAATACTGTGTATAGGGGCCACTATGGGACATAATACTGTGTGCAGGGGCCACTATGGGACATAATACTGTGTGCAGGGGCCACTATGGGACATAATACTGTGTGCAGGAGCCACTATGGGGGATAATACTGTGTGCAGGGGCCACTATGGGACCTAATACTGTGTATAGGGGCCACTATGGGACATAATACTGTGTGCAGGAGCCACTATGGGGGATAATACTGTGTGCAGGGGCCACTATGGGGGATAATACTGTGTGCAGGGGCCACTTTGGGACATAATACTGTGTGCAGGAGCCACTATGGGGGATAATACTGTGTGCAGGGGCCACTATGGGGGATAATACTGTGTGCAGGGGCCACTTTGGGACATAATACTGTGTGCAGGGGCCACTATGGGACATAATACTGTGTTCAGGGGCCACTATGGGGCATAATACTGTGTGCAGGGGCCACTATGGGACATAATACTGTGTGCAGGGGTCACTATGGGACATAATACTGTGTGCAGGGGCCACTATGGGGTATAATACTGTGTGAAGGGGCCACTATGGAACATAATACTGTGTGAAGGGGCCACTATGGAACATAATACTGTGTGAAGGGGCCACTATGGAACATAATACTGTGTGCAGGAGCCACTATGGGGGATAATACTGTGTGCAGGGGCCACCATAGGACATAATACTGTGTGCAGGGGCCACTATGGGGGATAATACTGTGTGCAGGGGCCACCATAGGACATAATACTGTGTGCAGGGGCCACTATGGGGGATAATACTGTGTGCAGGGGCCACTATGGGGGATAATACTGTGTGCAGGGGCCACTATGGGGGATAATACTGTGTGCAGGGACCACTATGGGGGATAATACTGTGTGCAGGAGCCACTATGGGGACATAATACTGTGTGCAGGGGCCACTATGGAGGATAATACTGTGTGCAGGGGCCACCATAGGACATAATACTGTGTGCAGGGGCCACTATGGGACATAATACTGTGTGCAGGGGACACTATGGGGGATAATACTGTGTGCAGGGGCCACCATAGGACATAATACTGTGTACAGGGGCCCCTATGGGACATAATACCGTGTGCAGGGGCCACTATGGAGGATAATACTGTGTGCAGGGGCCACTATAGGACATAATACTGTGTGCAGGGGCCACTATGGGGCATAATACTGTGTGCAGGGGCCACTATGGGGGATAATACTGTGTGCAGGGGCCACCATAGGACATAATACTGTGTACAGGGGCCACTATGGGACATAATACTGTGTGCAGGGGTCACTATGGGATATAATACTGTGTGCAGGGGTCACTTTGGGACATAATACTGTGTGCAGGGGCCACTATGGAGGATAATACTGTGTGCAGGGGCCACCATAGGACATAATACTGTGTGCAGGGGCCACTATGGGACATAATACTGTGTGCAGGGGCCACTATGGGGGATAATACTGTGTGCAGGGGCCACTATGGAGGATAATACTGTGTGCAGGGGCCACTATGGGGGATAATACTGTGTGCAGGGGCCACTATGGGGGATAATACTGTGTGCAGGGGTCACTATGGGGCATAATACTGTGTGCAGGGGCCACTATGGAGGATAATACTGTGTGCAGGGGTCACTATGGGGCATAATACTGTGTACAGGGGCCACTATGGAGGATAATACTGTGTGCAGGGGTCACTATTGGACATAATACTGTGTGCAGGGGCCACTACGGGACATAATACTGTGTGCAGGGGCCACTATGGGACATAATACTGTGTGCAGGGGCCACTATGGGACATAATACTGTGTGCAGGGGCCACTATGGGGGATAATACTGTGTGCAGGGGTCACTATGGGACATAATACTGTGTGCAGGGGCCACTATGGGACATAATACTGTGTGCAGGGGCCACTATGGGGGATAATACTGTGTGCAGGGGCCACTATGGGACATAATACTGTGTGCAGGGGCCACTATGGGGGATAATACTGTGTGCAGGGGTCACTATGGGGACATAATACTGTGTGCAGGGGCCACTATGGGACATAATACTGTGTGCAGGGGCCACTATGGAGGATAATACTGTGTGCAGGGGCCACCATAGGACATAATACTGTGTGCAGGGGCCACTATGGAGGATAATACTGTGTGCAGGGGACACTATGGGACATAATACTGTGTGCAGGGGTCACTATGGGGCATAATACTGTGTGCAGGGGCCACTATGGGACATAATACTGTGTGCAGGGGTCACTATGGGGCATAATACTGTGTGCAGGGGCCACTATGGAGGATAATACTGTGTGCAGGGGCCACTATGGGACATAATACTGTGTGCAGGGGCCACTATGGGACATAATACTGTGTGCAGGGGCCACTATGGGGCATAATACTGTGTGCAGGGGCCACTATGGGGCATAATACTGTGTGCAGGGGCCACTATGGGGCATAATACTGTGTGCAGGGGCCACTATGGGACATAATATTGTGTGCAGGGGCCACTATGGGACATAATACTGTGTGCAGGGGCCACTATGGGACATAATACTGTGTGCAGGGGTCACTATGGGGCATAATACTGTGTGCAGGGGCCACTATGGGGGATAATACTGTGTGCAGGGGCCACTATGGGGGATAATACTGTGTGCAGGGGCCACTATGGGACATAATACCGTGTGCAGGGGCCCCTATGGGACATAATACTGTGTGCAGGGGCCACTATGGGACATAATACTGTGTGCAGGGGCCACTATGGGACATAATACTGTGTGCAGGGGCCACTATGGGACATAATACTGTGTGCAGGGGCCACTATGGAGGATAATACTGTGTGCAGGGGCCACTATGGGGGATAATACTGTGTGCAGGGGTCACTATGGGACATAATACTGTGTGCAGGGGCCACTATGGGATATAATACTGTGTGCAGGGGCCACTATGGGACATAATACTGTGTGCAGGGGCCACTATGGGACATAATACTGTGTGCAGGGGCCACTATGGAGCATAATACTGTGTGCAGGGGCCACTATGGGACATAATACTGTGTGCAGGGGCCACTATGGGACATAATACTGTGTGCAGGGGCCACTATGGGACATAATACTGTGTGCAGGGGCCACTATGGAGCATAATACTGTGTGCAGGGGCCACTATGGGACATAATACTGTGTGCAGGGGCCACTATGGGACATAATACTGTGTGCAGGGGCCACTATGGGACATAATACTGTGTGCAGGGGTCACTATGGGACATAATACTGTGTGCAGGGGCCACTATGGGGGATAATACTGTGTGCAGGGGCCACTATGGGACATAACAGAGTGCGGAGGAGGGGGTCGGTCGAGGTCTTTGGCATCGTTGTTGGTTGGGGGGGCCCCATGTCAAAAGTTCGCCACGGGGCCCCGCCATTCCTCGTTACGCCACTGTCTGTGGCCTCTGCATATGGTAGATCTGGGACACTCCCTATAGTTACATCATTGACTTCTGAGCCCCCTATAGTTACATTTATGCCCCCCTGTATTTACATCACTGAATTCTGCATCCCCTATATAAACCACTGACTTTTGTGCTGCCTAAATTTACACCACTGACCTGTGCACCCCTATAGTTACATCACTGACCTCTGTACACCCTAAAATGACATCACTGACCACTGGACCCCTATAGTTACACCACTGGACCCCTATAGTTACACCACTGGACTCCTATAGTTACACCACTGGACCCCTATAGTTACATCACTGGACCCCTATAGTTACATCACTGGACCCCTATAGTTACATCACGTCACACCCTAAAGTAATTCTGCACAAGAAAAAACATCCATGAAGTTCAAGGAGAAACAATGGACATCCACCAGCACTGACAAAGTCACCGAACCGGTTCATCTAAGTGTCACCCATGGGAATCCAGAGCTCCCTGGAGGCGAGGAGATCCCTCAGACACTCTGGACTTGGCTAAGGCTTTAGACAAGGGAAAAGTCTACACTGAAAGCAACTGAAACCTGCAAGGATGGTGCTGAACCCCCGGGGATGATGGGGCTACTCATCCATAAAACACTATATCTGATACTCTAACAAAAACAAAACGTTGCCCCAGCATTACTGCATAGAAGGAGGCGTGAAGGTTCTTGGTACTTTGTACATTTTGATCAAACTTGCAGAGTTAAGATGAATTTAAAAAGTACCAAGAACCTTCAGATCTCCTTCTATGCAGAAATGCTCTTGGTGCTAGCAGAGGGCTGGGGGAACTTTTTGTTTCTGCCGTTGTATTGCAGCCACGTGCACCTGTATTTCTTCATATTTGTCAGTGCTGACCATCTTGTATGTGTTTGTTGCCTATCTGATACTCCAGTCACATTCAAAGCTGTAGCTAGACTTTTATACACTGTTCTATTCTCCGGTGCATTACACAGCAGGGTCCCTGCACTATAGAAGAGCACAGAGCGGCAGGGGTTAAGAGGAGCCAATCCCACTTTACACTTCTGAACAGGGTCTTATTTGAAAAGAGGTGGGGCTTGTCAGTAAAGGAGGCAGGGCTTACGATGCGCTACCATACCTCCCCCCCCCCAAAAAAAAATAAAAATAAAAAAATAAAAACTTGGTGCAATTCTGATATAATATTGGACAAACTGTGCCAGATTTATTTACCCCTTCCTGCCACACACATTTTTCCTCCTACCATTTTCATATTTTACTCCCCGCCCTCCAAAAACTTTTATTTTTCTGCTTACATGCAGTCCTGATAGCACCAAATAATACTCTGTATGATGGACCGGGAAGCGGCAATAATACACAATCCATCTCTCCTATCTCTCTCCTATCTCCCTCCTATCTCCCTCCTATATCTCTCCTATCACCCTCCTATCTCCCTCCTATATCTCTCCAATCTCTCTCCTATATCTCTCTCCTATCTCCCTCCTATATCTCTCCTATCTCTCTCCTATCTCCCTCCTATATCTCTCCTATCTCTCTCCTATCTCCCTCCTATATCTCTCCTATCTCTCTCCTATCTCCCTCCTATATCTCTCTCCTATCTCCCTCCTATATCTCTCCTATCTCCCTCCTATCTCTCTCCTATATCTCTCCAATCTCTCTCCTATCTCCCTCCTATATCTCTCCTATCTCTCTCCTATCTCCCTCCTATATCTCTCTCCTATCTCCCTCCTATATCTCTCCTATCTCTCTCCTATCTCCCTCCTATCTCTCTCCTATATCTCTCCAATCTCTCTCCTATCTCCCTCCTATATCTCTCCTATCTCCCTCCTATATCTCTCTCCTATCTCCCTCCTATATCTCTCCTATCTCTCTCCTATCTCCCTCCTATATCTCTCCTATCTCCCTCCTATCTCCCTCCTATCTCCCTCCTATATCTCTCCTATCTCCCTCCTATCTCTCTCCTATCTCCCTCCTATATCTCTCCAATCTCTCTCCTATCTCTCTCCTATCTCCCTCCTATATCTCTCCTATCTCTCTCCTATATCTCTCCAATCTCTCTCCTATCTCCCTCCTATATCTCTCCTATCTCCCTCCTATATCTCTCTCCTATCTCCCTCCTATATCTCTCCTATCTCCCTCCTATCTCCCTCCTATATCTCTCCTATCTCTCTCCTATCTCCCTCCTATCTCTCTCCTATCTCTCTCCAATCTCTCTCCTATCTCCCTCCTATCTCCCTCCTATCTCTCTCCAATCTCTCTCCTATCTCCCTCCTATCTCCCTCCTATCTCTCTCCAATCTCTCTCCTATCTCCCTCCTATCTCTCTCCTATCTCTCTCCAATCTCTCTCCTATCTCCCTCCTATCTCTCTCCTATCTCTCTCCTATCTCCCTCCTATCTCCCTCCTATATCTCTCCTATCTCCCTCCTATCTCCCTCCTATCTCCCTCCTATATCTCTCCTATCTCCCTCCTATCTCTCTCCTATCTCCCTCCTATATCTCTCCAATCTCTCTCCTATCTCTCTCCTATCTCCCTCCTATATCTCTCCTATCTCTCTCCTATATCTCTCCAATCTCTCTCCTATCTCCCTCCTATATCTCTCCTATCTCCCTCCTATATCTCTCTCCTATCTCCCTCCTATATCTCTCCTAT
Source organism: Leptodactylus fuscus (assembly GCF_031893055.1). Taxonomy (NCBI): domain Eukaryota; kingdom Metazoa; phylum Chordata; class Amphibia; order Anura; family Leptodactylidae; genus Leptodactylus; species Leptodactylus fuscus. The sequence continues at coordinate 977,661 of NC_134273.1, read as the reverse complement.
CTCCCTCCTATCTCCCTCCTATATCTCTCCTATCTCTCTCCTATCTCCCTCCTATCTCTCTCCTATCTCTCTCCAATCTCTCTCCTATCTCCCTCCTATCTCCCTCCTATCTCTCTCCAATCTCTCTCCTATCTCCCTCCTATCTCCCTCCTATCTCTCTCCAATCTCTCTCCTATCTCCCTCCTATCTCTCTCCTATCTCTCTCCTATCTCCCTCCTATCTCCCTCCTATATCTCTCCTATCTCTCTCCTATCTCCCTCCTATCTCTCTCCTATATCTCTCCAATCTCTCTCCTATATCTCTCCTATCTCCCTCCTATCTCTCTCCTATATCTCTCCAATCTCTCTCCTATCTCCCTCCAATCTCTCTCCTATCTCCCTCCTATCTCTCTCCTATCTCTCTCCTATCTCCCTCCTATATCTCTCCTATCTCTCTCCTATCTCCCTCCTATCTCTCTCCTATATCTCTCCAATCTCTCTCCTATATCTCTCCTATCTCCCTCCTATATCTCTCCAATCTCTCTCCTATCTCCCTCCTATATCTCTCCTATCTCTCTCCTATCTCCCTCCTATATCTCTCCTATCTCTCTCCTATCTCCCGCCTATCTCCCTCCTATCTCCCTCCTATATCTCTCCTATATCTCTCTCCTATCTCCCTCCTATCTCTCTCCTATATCTCTCCTATCTCTCTCCTATCTCCCTCCTATCTCCCTCCTATCTCCCTCCTATATCTCTCCTATATCTCTCTCCTATCTCCCTCCTATCTCTCTCCTATATCTCTCCTATCTCTCTCCTATCTCCCTCCTATCTCCCTCCTATCTCCCTCCTATATCTCTCCTATATCTCTCTCCTATCTCCCTCCTATCTCTCTCCTATATCTCTCCTATCTCCCTCCTATCTCCCTCCTATATCTCTCCTATATCTCTCTCCTATCTCCCTCCTATCTCTCTCCTATATCTCTACTATCTCTCTCCTATCTCCCTCCTATCTCTCTCCTATATCTCTCCTATCTCCCTCCTATATCTCTCCAATCTCTCTCCTATATCTCTCCTATCTCTCTCCTATCTCCCTCCTATATCTCTCCTATCTCCCTCCTATCTCCCTCCTATCTCCCTCCTATCTCCCTCCTATATCTCTCCTATATCTCTCTCCTATCTCCCTCCTATCTCTCTCCAATCTCTCTCCTATCTCCCTCCTATCTCTCTCCTATATCTCTCCAATCTCTCTCCAATCTCTCTCCTATCTCCCTCCTATCTCTCTCCAATCTCTCTCCTATCTCCCTCCTATCTCTCTCCTATATCTCTCCAATCTCTCTCCAATCTCTCTCCTATCTCCCTCCTATCTTCCTCCTATCTCTCTCCAATCTCTCTCCTATCTCTCTCCTATATCTCTCCAATCTCTCTCCTATCTCCCTCCTATCTCTCTCCTATCTCTCTCCAATCTCTCTCCTATCTCCCTCCTATATCTCTCCTATCTCTCTCCTAACAGTCCATGGAGTCTCATCTTCCTGTTAGTTGGTGACCGCTACATGGGGGGGTGGGGTGGGGTGGGTGTATTGGGATAAATATAACAGTCCGTGGAGTCTCATCTTCCTCTTAGTTGGTGACTGCTATATGGGGAGGTGGGGGTGGGGCGGGTGTATTGGGATAAATATAACAGTCCGTGGAGTCTCATCTTCCTCTTAGTTTATGACTGCTATATGGGGAGGTGGGGGTGGGGCGGGTGTATTGGGATAAATATAACAGTCCGTGGAGTCTCATCTTCCTCTTAGTTGGTGACCGCTATATGGGGAGGTGGGGGCGGGGCGGGTGTATTGGGATAAATATAACAGTCCGTGGAGTCTCATCTTCCTCTTAGTTGGTGACTGCTATATGGGGAGGTGGGGGTGGGGCGGGTGTATTGGGATAAATATAACAGTCCGTGGAGTCTCATCATTCTCTTAGTTTATGACTGCTATATGGGGAGGTGGGGGTGGGGCGGGTGTATTGGGATAAATATAACAGTCCGTGGAGTCTCGTCTTCCTCTTCGTTGGTGACCGCTATATGGGGAGGTGGGGGTGGGGAGGGTGTATTGGGATAAATATAACAGTCCATGGAGTCTCATCTTCCTCTGGTTTGGTGACAGCTGGACACGTATTGGGCAGCGATCTCCACAGTGGCCTCTTCTTCTCCCAGTAGGATGTAGAGTTTTCCTCTTCTCCCAGTCTGGGATGTGGGCAGAGAGTCTTTGGTAGTAGACGGCCCTCACAGGTGAGTATTTGGTGCAGTGTAGCAGGAAGTGGGTCTGGTCTTCTAGGGCCCCCTGGTCACAGTGCTGGCACAGTCTCTTCTCCCGTGGCTTGTACGTCTGTCTGTATCGCCCCGTCTCTATCTCTAGGTTGTGGGCGCTCAGTCTGTACCGGCTCAGGGTCTGTCTGTGCTTGGGGTGGCGTATTCTCTCCAGGTAGGTGGCCATGGTGTAGTCCCTTTGTAGGGATTGGTACACATTGGTGAGTTTCTTGGAGTTATTTATTTCGTTTCTCCATTCTTCAATGTACCGCTCTCTGTTTGCCTCTGTGGTCGCCTTTATTTCGGCCTTGGTTATCATCTGTTGGTGTTTTTGGTTTGGTGGTTGGCTGCTGTTTGGTTGGTGGGTGTCTGGTTTGCTCAGGTGGCTTAGCCATGCTTGGTGGTGGTAGGAGTCGCTCCCCTGGATGTGTGCCTGGAAAGCTAGCGCCCTCTTCTGTATGGTGAGCCATAGGGGGAGTCTGCCTAGCTCTGCCCTGCAGGCCATGTTGGTGGTGTTGCGATGGACATGGAGCAGGTATTTGCAGAACTCCAGGTGGAAGTTCTCTGTTGGGCTGGAATCCCACTGTGACTGGTCTGGGTAGGTGGCTGGGCCCCAAACCTCGCTGCCATAGAGAAGGATCGGGGAGATGACAGCGTCAAATATCTTCAGCCAGACCCTCACCGGTGGTTTGAGGTGGTACAGTTGTCTTCTGATGGCGTAGAAGGTTCTGCAGGCTTTTGCTTTCAGGGTTTCTATTGCTGCTTTGAAGCTTCCTGATTGGCTGAGCTCCAGCCCCAGGTCGGTGTAGCTGTTGGTTTTCTCCAGTGTGGAGCCGTTCAGTGTGAATTGTGAGGTGGTGGAGGCTTTATTGTGGCCCTTCTTCTGGAATACCATGACTTTGGTCTTCTTCTGGTTGATGGGTAGGGCCCATGTGGTGCAGTGACAGGTCTGTGTATACTGTACAGGTGTATATAGATATGTATATAGTGACAGGTCTGTGTATAGTGTACAGGTGTATACAGATATATATAGTGACAGGTCTGTGTATACTGTACAGGTGTATATAGATATATATAGTGACAGGTCTGTGTATAGTGTACAGGTGTATACAGATATATATATAGTGACAGGTCTGTGTATACTGTACAGGTGTATACAGATATATATAGTGACAGGTCTGTGTATAGTGTACAGGTGTATACAGATATATATAGTGACAGGTCTGTATATAGTGTACAGGTGTATATAGATATATATATAGTGACAGGTCTGTGTATACTGTACAGGTGTATACAGATATATATAGTGACAGGTCTGTGTATACTGTACAGGTGTATACAGATATATATAGTGACAGGTCTGTGTATAGTGTACAGGTGTATATAGTGACAGGTCTGTGTATACTGTACAGGTGTATACAGATATATATATAGTGACAGGTCTGTATATAGTGTACAGGTGTATATAGATATGTATATATAGTGCTGTCCAGGTGTGCAGCTGATATATTTGTGGCTTTATCTCCCAGCAGATAATTTCTCCGTTTTTCACACATTATATTCTCCGGATTTCCTTCTCTTGTGACAACAATTCACACGGAGGCATCGGAACGTCATTAGTCACAGGTGAGTGACAGCCAGACATGGCGACCAGGTGACAGCAACACACTGACGTCACCAAAGTGACAGCTCATACAGATGTAGCAGAGCCGAGTGTGTGGCGTATGTAACTACTGCAAGCTTTGCTACATCTGTATAACCTACATAAAGACAGGAGGACCCCGGACACGGTGTGATGTCTAGGCTCCAGGTCATACAGGAGGACCCCGGACACGGTGTGATGTCTAGGCTCCAGGTCATACAGGAGGACCCCGGACACGGAGTGATGTCTAGGCTCCAGGTCATACAGGAGGACCCCGGACACGGTGTGATGTCTAGGCTCCAGGTCATACAGGAGGACCCCGGACACGGTGTGATGTCTAGGCTCCAGGTCATACAGGAGGACCCCGGACACGGTGTGATGTCTAGGCTCCAGGTCATACAGGAGGACCCCGGGCACGGTGTGATGTCTAGGCTCCAGGTCATACAGGAGGACCCCGGACACGGTGTGATGTCTAGGCTCCAGGTCATACAGGAGGACCCCGGACACGGTGTGATGTCTAGGCTCCAGGTCATACAGGAGGACCCCGGACACGGAGTGATGTCTAGGCTCCAGGTCATACAGGAGGACCCCGGACACAGTGTGATGTCTAGGCTCCAGGTCATACAGGAGGACCCCGGACACGGTGTGATGTCTAGGCTCCAGGTCATACAGGAGGACCCCGGACACGGAGTGATGTCTAGGCTCCAGGTCATACAGGAGGACCCCGGACACGGAGTGATGTCTAGGCTCCAGGTCATACAGGAGGAACCCGGACACGGAGTGATGTCTAGGCTCCAGGTCATACAGGAGGACCCCGGACACGGTGTGATGTCTAGGCTCCAGGTCATACAGGAGGACCCCGGAGACGGTGTGATGTCTAGGCTCCAGGTCATACAGGAGGACCCCGGACACGGAGTGATGTCTAGGCTCCAGGTCATACAGGAGGACCCCGGACACGGAGTGATGTCTAGGCTCCAGGTCATACAGGAGGACCCCGGACACGGTGTGATGTCTAGGCTCCAGGTCATACAGGAGGACCCCGGACACGGTGTGATGTCTAGGCTCCAGGTCATACAGGAGGACCCCGGAGACGGTGTGATGTCTAGGCTCCAGGTCATACAGGAGGACCCCGGACACGGAGTGATGTCTAGGCTCCAGGTCATACAGGAGGACCCCGGACACGGAGTGATGTCTAGGCTCCAGGTCATACAGGAGGACCCCGGACACGGTGTGATGTCTAGGCTCCAGGTCATACAGGAGGACCCCGGACACGGAGTGATGTCTAGGCTCCAGGTCATACAGGAGGACCTCAGACACGGTGTGATGTCTAGGCTCCAGGTCATACAGGAGGACCCCGGACACGGAGTGATGTCTAGGCTCCAGGTCATACAGGAGGACCCCGGACACGGTGTGATGTCTAGGCTCCAGGTCATACAGGAGGACCCCGGACACGGTGTGATGTCTAGGCTCCAGGTCATACAGGAGGACCCCGGACACGGAGTGATGTCTAGGCTCCAGGTCATACAGGAGGACCCCGGACACGGTGTGATGTCTAGGCTCCAGGTCATACAGGAGGACCCCGGACACGGAGTGATGTCTAGGCTCCAGGTCATACAGGAGGACCCCGGAGACGGTGTGATGTCTAGGCTCCAGGTCATACAGGAGGACCCCGGACACGGAGTGATGTCTAGGCTCCAGGTCATACAGGAGGACCCCGGACACGGAGTGATGTCTAGGCTCCAGGTCATACAGGAGGACCCCGGGCACGGTGTGATGTCTAGGCTCCAGGTCAGATAGGAGGACCCCGGACACGGTGTGATGTCTAGGCTCCAGGTCATACAGGAGGACCCCGGGCACGGTGTGATGTCTAGGCTCCAGGTCAGATAGGAGGACCCCGGACACGGTGTGATGTCTAGGCTCCAGGTCATACAGGAGGACCCCGGACACGGAGTGATGTCTAGGCTCCAGGTCATACAGGAGGACCCCGGACACGGTGTGATGTCTAGGCTCCAGGTCATACAGGAGGACCCCGGACACGGAGTGATGTCTAGGCTCCAGGTCATACAGGAGGACCTCAGACACGGTGTGATGTCTAGGCTCCAGGTCATACAGGAGGACCCCGGACACGGAGTGATGTCTAGGCTCCAGGTCATACAGGAGGACCCCGGACACGGTGTGATGTCTAGGCTCCAGGTCATACAGGAGGACCCCGGACACGGTGTGATGTCTAGGCTCCAGGTCATACAGGAGGACCCCGGACACGGAGTGATGTCTAGGCTCCAGGTCATACAGGAGGACCCCGGACACGGTGTGATGTCTAGGCTCCAGGTCATACAGGAGGACCCCGGACACGGAGTGATGTCTAGGCTCCAGGTCATACAGGAGGACCCCGGAGACGGTGTGATGTCTAGGCTCCAGGTCATACAGGAGGACCCCGGACACGGAGTGATGTCTAGGCTCCAGGTCATACAGGAGGACCCCGGACACGGAGTGATGTCTAGGCTCCAGGTCATACAGGAGGACCCCGGGCACGGTGTGATGTCTAGGCTCCAGGTCAGATAGGAGGACCCCGGACACGGTGTGATGTCTAGGCTCCAGGTCATACAGGAGGACCCCGGGCACGGTGTGATGTCTAGGCTCCAGGTCAGATAGGAGGACCCCGGACACGGTGTGATGTCTAGGCTCCAGGTCATACAGGAGGACCCCGGACACGGAGTGATGTCTAGGCTCCAGGTCATACAGGAGGACCCCGGACACGGTGTGATGTCTAGGCTCCAGGTCATACAGGAGGACCCCGGACACGGTGTGATGTCTAGGCTCCAGGTCATACAGGAGGACCCCGGACACGGAGTGATGTCTAGGCTCCAGGTCATACAGGAGGACCCCGGACACGGTGTGATGTCTAGGCTCCAGGTCATACAGGAGGACCCCGGACACGGAGTGATGTCTAGGCTCCAGGTCAGATAGGAGGACCCCGGACACGGTGTGATGTCTAGGCTCCAGGTCATACAGGAGGACCCCGGACACGGAGTGATGTCTAGGCTCCAGGTCATACAGGAGGACCCCGGAGACGGTGTGATGTCTAGGCTCCAGGTCATACAGGAGGACCCCGGACACGGAGTGATGTCTAGGCTCCAGGTCATACAGGAGGACCCCGGACACGGAGTGATGTCTAGGCTCCAGGTCATACAGGAGGACCCCGGACACGGTGTGATGTCTAGGCTCCAGGTCATACAGGAGGACCCCGGACACGGTGTGATGTCTAGGCTCCAGGTCATACAGGAGGACCCCGGACACGGAGTGATGTCTAGGCTCCAGGTCATACAGGAGGATCCCGGACACGGAGTGATGTCTAGGCTCCAGGTCATACAGGAGGACCCCGGGCACGGTGTGATGTCTAGGCTCCAGGTCAGATAGGAGGACCCCGGACACGGTGTGATGTCTAGGCTCCAGGTCATACAGGAGGACCCCGGACACGGAGTGATGTCTAGGCTCCAGGTCATACAGGAGGACCCCGGACACGGAGTGATGTCTAGGCTCCAGGTCATACAGGAGGACCCCGGACACGGTGTGATGTCTAGGCTCCAGGTCATACAGGAGGACCCCGGACACGGTGTGATGTCTAGGCTCCAGGTCATACAGGAGGACCCCGGAGACGGTGTGATGTCTAGGCTCCAGGTCATACAGGAGGACCCCGGACACGGAGTGATGTCTAGGCTCCAGGTCATACAGGAGGACCCCGGACACGGAGTGATGTCTAGGCTCCAGGTCATACAGGAGGACCCCGGACACGGTGTGATGTCTAGGCTCCAGGTCATACAGGAGGACCCCGGACACGGAGTGATGTCTAGGCTCCAGGTCATACAGGAGGACCTCAGACACGGTGTGATGTCTAGGCTCCAGGTCATACAGGAGGACCCCGGACACGGAGTGATGTCTAGGCTCCAGGTCATACAGGAGGACCCCGGACACGGTGTGATGTCTAGGCTCCAGGTCATACAGGAGGACCCCGGACACGGTGTGATGTCTAGGCTCCAGGTCATACAGGAGGACCCCGGACACGGAGTGATGTCTAGGCTCCAGGTCATACAGGAGGACCCCGGACACGGTGTGATGTCTAGGCTCCAGGTCATACAGGAGGACCCCGGACACGGAGTGATGTCTAGGCTCCAGGTCATACAGGAGGACCCCGGACACGGAGTGATGTCTAGGCTCCAGGTCATACAGGAGGACCCCGGACACGGTGTGATGTCTAGGCTCCAGGTCATACAGGAGGACCCCGGACACGGTGTGATGTCTAGGCTCCAGGTCATACAGGAGGACCCCGGACACGGTGTGATGTCTAGGCTCCAGGTCATACAGGAGGACCCCGGACACGGAGTGATGTCTAGGCTCCAGGTCATACAGGAGGACCCCGGACACGGAGTGATGTCTAGGCTCCAGGTCATACAGGAGGACCCCGGGCACGGTGTGATGTCTAGGCTCCAGGTCAGATAGGAGGACCCCGGACACGGTGTGATGTCTAGGCTCCAGGTCATACAGGAGGACCCCGGACACGGTGTGATGTCTAGGCTCCAGGTCATACAGGAGGACCCCGGACACGGAGTGATGTCTAGGCTCCAGGTCATACAGGAGGACCCCGGACACGGTGTGATGTCTAGGCTCCAGGTCATACAGGAGGACCCCGGACACGGTGTGATGTCTAGGCTCCAGGTCATACAGGAGGACCCCGGACACGGAGTGATGTCTAGGCTCCAGGTCATACAGGAGGACCCCGGACACGGTGTGATGTCTAGGCTCCAGGTCATACAGGAGGACCCCGGACACGGAGTGATGTCTAGGCTCCAGGTCAGATAGGAGGACCCCGGACACGGTGTGATGTCTAGGCTCCAGGTCATACAGGAGGACCCCGGACACGGAGTGATGTCTAGGCTCCAGGTCATACAGGAGGACCCCGGAGACGGTGTGATGTCTAGGCTCCAGGTCATACAGGAGGACCCCGGACACGGAGTGATGTCTAGGCTCCAGGTCATACAGGAGGACCCCGGACACGGAGTGATGTCTAGGCTCCAGGTCATACAGGAGGACCCCGGACACGGTGTGATGTCTAGGCTCCAGGTCATACAGGAGGACCCCGGACACGGTGTGATGTCTAGGCTCCAGGTCATACAGGAGGACCCCGGACACGGAGTGATGTCTAGGCTCCAGGTCATACAGGAGGATCCCGGACACGGAGTGATGTCTAGGCTCCAGGTCATACAGGAGGACCCCGGGCACGGTGTGATGTCTAGGCTCCAGGTCAGATAGGAGGACCCCGGACACGGTGTGATGTCTAGGCTCCAGGTCATACAGGAGGACCCCGGACACGGAGTGATGTCTAGGCTACAGGTCATACAGGAGGACCCCGGACACGGTGTGATGTCTAGGCTCCAGGTCATACAGGAGGACCCCGGACACGGTGTGATGTCTAGGCTCCAGGTCATACAGGAGGACCCCGGACACGGAGTGATGTCTAGGCTCCAGGTCAGATAGGAGGACCCCGGACACAGTGTGATGTCTAGGCTCCAGGTCATACAGGAGGACCCCGGACACGGAGTGATGTCTAGGCTCCAGGTCATACAGGAGGACCCCGGACACGGAGTGATGTCTAGGCTCCAGGTCATACAGGAGGACCCCGGACACGGTGTGATGTCTAGGCTCCAGGTCATACAGGAGGACCCCGGACACGGAGTGATGTCTAGGCTCCAGGTCATACAGGAGGACCCCGGACACGGTGTGATGTCTAGGCTCCAGGTCATACAGGAGGACCCCGGACACGGTGTGATGTCTAGGCTCCAGGTCATACAGGAGGACCCCGGACACGGTGTGATGTCTAGGCTCCAGGTCATACAGGAGGACCCCGGACACGGAGTGATGTCTAGGCTCCAGGTCATACAGGAGGATCCCGGACACGGAGTGATGTCTAGGCTCCAGGTCATACAGGAGGACCCCGGGCACGGTGTGATGTCTAGGCTCCAGGTCAGATAGGAGGACCCCGGACACGGTGTGATGTCTAGGCTCCAGGTCATACAGGAGGACCCCGGACACGGAGTGATGTCTAGGCTCCAGGTCATACAGGAGGACCCCGGACACGGTGTGATGTCTAGGCTCCAGGTCATACAGGAGGACCCCGGACACGGTGTGATGTCTAGGCTCCAGGTCATACAGGAGGACCCCGGACACGGAGTGATGTCTAGGCTCCAGGTCATACAGGAGGACCCCGGACACGGAGTGATGTCTAGGCTCCAGGTCATACAGGAGGACCCCGGACACGGTGTGATGTCTAGGCTCCAGGTCATACAGGAGGACCCCGGAGACGGTGTGATGTCTAGGCTCCAGGTCATACAGGAGGACCCCAGACACGGTGTGATGTCTAGGCTCCAGGTCATACAGGAGGACCCCGGACACGGTGTGATGTCTAGGCTCCAGGTCATACAGGAGGACCCCGGACACGGAGTGATGTCTAGGCTCCAGGTCATACAGGAGGACCCCGGACACGGTGTGATGTCTAGGCTCCAGGTCAGATAGGAGGACCCCGGACACGGTGTGATGTCTAGGCTCCAGGTCAGACAGGAGGACCCCGGACACGGTGTGATGTCTAGGCTCCAGGTCAGATAGGAGGACCCCGGACACGGTGTGATGTCTAGGCTCCAGGTCATACAGGAGGACCCCGGACACGGTGTGATGTCTAGGCTCCAGGTCAGACAGGAGGACCCCGGACACGGAGTGATGTCTAGGCTCCAGGTCATACAGGAGGACCCCGGACACGGTGTGATGTCTAGGCTCCAGGTCATACAGGAGGACCCCGGACACGGTGTGATGTCTAGGCTCCAGGTCAGACAGGAGGACCCCGGACACGGAGTGATGTCTAGGCTCCAGGTCATACAGGAGGACCCCGGACACGGTGTGATGTCTAGGCTCCAGGTCATACAGGAGGACCCCGGACACGGTGTGATGTCTAGGCTCCAGGTCATACAGGAGGACCCCGGACACGGTGTGATGTCTAGGCTCCAGGTCAGATAGGAGGACCCCGGACACTAAAGTTACTTTATACCAAATACTGTACGTTAAGGATGTAACAGTATTTGGCCGTCATTGTCAGCGAGTTAGAATTCATGACATCAGAGAGTCTTTCCTGACATTTTCTGAAATACCCTCTTTTTAGAAAAATGAAACCTGAATGAGTCCAGGGGGCGTGTCTATCATTGTAGAGTCTAGTGGGAGGAGTCTTTATCCCTGCAGTGAATAATCACACTCCCTACAGTATTCCCCCAGTCACAGTAGGAATTGTCCCTCACCTTTGCTTTGTGGCAGTCCTATTGGTTGTCACCCAGCTTTTCCAGATGCAGATAAACCCTGAGTACAGGGCGGTGCTGGCACTTGCAGGTGCACTGCTGTCATGCGTCCTCGGTAAACATTCCCCCGGTGCTGCCAGCGGTAAATATTATTACAGAGCAAACAGGATGATTCACGGCAGGACCGCGCCATTGTCAGGAGCGCTGTGTACCGAAGAGCTAACCATTAACCTACCGCTACAGATGGGAAGGAGAGCAACAGTCTGCAGATAGGAGGTGATAAGAGATGGCGATGTCTGTCACATGTGTCTGACCATTAGTATAGCCCAATACCTATAGAGTGTCTGACCATTATATATACATTCATACAGTCCTATGTATAAGTTAGTGCCCCCCTATTAATCGCTGTAAATATTCTGGTGTTTGCCATTTCAGTCTGATCTCTCTAATAACTGATGGACACAGTAATATCTCAGGATTGGAATGAGGTTTATTGTACTAACAGAGAATGTGCAATATGCATTACACCAAAATGTGACCGGTGCAGAAGTCTGGGCGCCCCCACAGATCAGTGCCAGTAATATTTCGTAGCTCCTCCTCCTTTTGCCTCTAGTCGCTTCCTGTAGCTGTTAATCAGTTCCTGGACCCTGGATGAAGGGATTTTGGACCATTTATTAACTAAATAATAAAATCACCACCATCACTATTATGTGTCCGGGGTCCTCCTATCACCACCATCACTATTATGTGTCCGGAGTCCTCCTATCACCACCATCACTATTATGTGTCCGGAGTCCTCCTATCACCACCATCACTATTATGTGTCCGGAGTCCTCCTATCACCACCATCACTATTATGTGTCCGGAGTCCTCCTATCACCACCATCACTATTATCACTATTATGTGTCCGGAGTCCTCCTATCACCACCATCACTATTATCACTGTTATGTGTCCGGAGTCCTCCTATCACAACCATCACTATTATCACTATTATGTGTCCGGAGTCCTCCTATCACCACCATCACTATTATGTGTCCAGAGTCCTCCTATCACCACTATCACTATTATCACTATTATGTGTCCGGAGTCCTCCTATCACAACCATCACTATTATGTGTCCGGAGTCCTCCTATCACCACCATCACTATTATCACTATTATGTGTCCGGGGTCCTCCTATCACCACCATCACTATTATGTGTCCAGAGTCCTCCTATCACCACCATCACTATTATCACTATTATGTGTCCGGGGTCCTCCTATCACCACCATCACTATTATGTGTCCGGAGTCCTCCTATCACCACCATCACTATTATGTGTCCGGAGTCCTCCTATCACCACCATCACTATTATGTGTCCGGGGTCCTCCTATCACCACCATCACTATCACTATTATGTGTCTGGGGTCCTCCTATCACCACCATCACTATTATCACTATTATATGTCCGGGGTCCTCCTATCACCACCATCACTATCACTATTATGTGTCCGGGGTCCTCCTATCACCACCATCACTATTATCACTATTATGCGTCCGGAGTCCTCCTATCACCACCATCACTATTATCACTATTATGTGTCCGGGGTCCTCCTATCACCACCATCACTATTATCACTATTATGTGTCCGGAGTCCTCCTATCACCACCATCACTATTATCACTATTATGTGTCCGGGGTCCTCCTATCACCACCATCACTATTATGTGTCCAGGGTCCTCCTATCACCACCATCACTATTATCACTATTATGTGTTCGGGGTCCTCCTACCACCACCATCACTATTATGTGTCCGGGGTCCTCCTATCACCACCATCACTATTATCACTATTATGTGTCCGGAGTCCTCCTATCACCACCATCACTATTATGTGTCCGGGGTCCTCCTATCACCACCATCACTATTATCACTATTATGTGTCCGGAGTCCTCCTATCACCACCATCACTATTATCACTATTATGTGTCCGGGGTCCTCCTATCACCACCATCACTATTATGTGTCCGGAGTCCTCCTATCACCACCATCACTATTATGTGTCCGGAGTCCTCCTATCACCACCATCACTATTATGTGTCCGGAGTCCTCCTATCACCACCATCACTATTATGTATCCGGGGTCCTCCTATCACCACCATCACTGTTATCACTATTATGTGTCCGGAGTCCTCCTATCACCACCATCACTATTATCACTATTATGTGTCCGGGGTCCTCCTATCACCGCCATCACTATTATGTGTCCAGAGTCCTCCTATCACCACCATCACTATTATGTGTCTGGGGTCCTCCTATCACCACCATTACTATTATGTGTCCGGAGTCCTCCTATCACCACCATCACTATTATCACTATTATGTGTCCGGAGTCCTCCTATCACCACCATCACTATTATCACTATTATGTGTCCGGGGTCCTCCTATCACCGCCATCACTATTATGTGTCCAGAGTCCTCCTATCACCACCATCACTATTATCACTATTATGTGTCCGGGGTCCTCCTATCACCACCATCACTATTATGTGTCCGGGGTCCTCCTATCACCACCATCACTATTATCACTATTATGTGTCCGGGGTCCTCCTATCACCACCATCACTATTATGTGTCCGGGGTCCTCCTATCACCACCATCACTATTATGTGTCCGGAGTCCTGCTATCACCACCATCACTATTATGTGTCCGGGGTCCTCCTATCACCACCATCACTATTATGTGTCCGGGGTCCTCCTATCACCACCATCACTATTATGTGTCCGGAGTCCTCCTATCACCACCATCACTATTATCACTATTATGTGTCCGGGGTCCTCCTATCACCGCCATCACTATTATGTGTCCGGAGTCCTCCTATCACCACCATCACTATTATCACTATTATGTGTCCGGAGTCCTCCTATCACCGCCATCACTATTATGTGTCCAGGGTCCTCCTATCACCACCATCACTATTATCACTATTATGTGTCCGGGGTCCTCCTATCACCGCCATCACTATTATGTGTCCGGGGTCCTCCTATCACCGCCATCACTATTATGTGTCCGGGGTCCTCCTATCACCACCTTCACTATTATGTGTCCGGGGTCCTCCTATCACCACCATCACTATTATGTGTCCGGAGTCCTGCTATCACCACCATCACTATTATCACCATTATGTGTCCGGAGTCCTCCTATCACCACCATCACTATTATGTGTCCGGAGTCCTCCTATCACCACCATCACTATTATGTGTCCGGAGTCCTCCTATCACCACCATCACTATTATCACTATTATGTGTCCGGAGTCCTCCTATCACCACCATCACTATTATCACTATTATGTGTCCGGAGTCCTCCTATCACAACCATCACTATTATCACTATTATGTGTCCGGAGTCCTCCTATCACCACCATCACTATTATCACTATTATGTGTCCGGAGTCCTCCTATCACCACCATCACTATTATGTGTCCGGGGTCCTCCTATCACCACCATCACTATTATCACTATTATGTGTCCGGAGTCCTCCTATCACAACCATCACTATTATCACTATTATGTGTCCGGAGTCCTCCTATCACCACCATCACTATTATCACTATTATGTGTCCGGGGTCCTCCTATCACCACCATCACTATTATCACTATTATGTGTCCGGGGTCCTCCTATCACCGCCATCACTATTATGTGTCCAGAGTCCTCCTATCACCACCATCACTATTATGTGTCTGGGGTCCTCCTATCACCACCATTACTATTATGTGTCCGGAGTCCTCCTATCACCACCATCACTATTATCACTATTATGTGTCCGGAGTCCTCCTATCACCACCATCACTATTATCACTATTATGTGTCCGGGGTCCTCCTATCACCGCCATCACTATTATGTGTCCAGAGTCCTCCTATCACCACCATCACTATTATCACTATTATGTGTCCGGGGTCCTCCTATCACCACCATCACTATTATGTGTCCGGGGTCCTCCTATCACCACCATCACTATTATCACTATTATGTGTCCGGGGTCCTCCTATCACCACCATCACTATTATGTGTCCGGGGTCCTCCTATCACCACCATCACTATTATGTGTCCGGAGTCCTGCTATCACCACCATCACTATTATGTGTCCGGGGTCCTCCTATCACCACCATCACTATTATGTGTCCGGGGTCCTCCTATCACCACCATCACTATTATGTGTCCGGAGTCCTCCTATCACCACCATCACTATTATCACTATTATGTGTCCGGGGTCCTCCTATCACCGCCATCACTATTATGTGTCCGGAGTCCTCCTATCACCACCATCACTATTATCACTATTATGTGTCCGGAGTCCTCCTATCACCGCCATCACTATTATGTGTCCAGGGTCCTCCTATCACCACCATCACTATTATCACTATTATGTGTCCGGGGTCCTCCTATCACCGCCATCACTATTATGTGTCCGGGGTCCTCCTATCACCGCCATCACTATTATGTGTCCGGGGTCCTCCTATCACCACCTTCACTATTATGTGTCCGGGGTCCTCCTATCACCACCATCACTATTATGTGTCCGGAGTCCTGCTATCACCACCATCACTATTATCACCATTATGTGTCCGGAGTCCTCCTATCACCACCATCACTATTATGTGTCCGGAGTCCTCCTATCACCACCATCACTATTATGTGTCCGGAGTCCTCCTATCACCACCTTCACTATTATGTGTCCGGGGTCCTCCTATCACCACCATCACTATTATGTGTCCGGAGTCCTGCTATCACCACCATCACTATTATCACCATTATGTGTCCGGAGTCCTCCTATCACCACCATCACTATTATGTGTCCGGAGTCCTCCTATCACCACCATCACTATTATGTGTCCGGAGTCCTCCTATCACCACCATCACTATTATCACTATTATGTGTCCGGAGTCCTCCTATCACAACCATCACTATTATCACTATTATGTGTCCGGAGTCCTCCTATCACCACCATCACTATTATCACTATTATGTGTCCGGAGTCCTCCTATCACCACCATCACTATTATGTGTCCGGGGTCCTCCTATCACCACCATCACTATTATCACTATTATGTGTCCGGAGTCCTCCTATCACAACCATCACTATTATCACTATTATGTGTCCGGAGTCCTCCTATCACCACCATCACTATTATCACTATTATGTGTCCGGAGTCCTCCTATCACCACCATCACTATTATGTGTCCGGGGTCCTCCTATCACCACCATCACTATTATGTGTCCGGGGTCCTCCTATCACCACCATCACTATTATCACTATTATGTGTCCGGAGTCCTCCTATCACCACCATCACTATTATCACTATTATGTGTCCGGAGTCCTCCTATCACCGCCATCACTATTATGTGTCCAGGGTCCTCCTATCACCACCATCACTATTATCACTATTATGTGTCCGGGGTCCTCCTATCACCGCCATCACTATTATGTGTCCGGGGTCCTCCTATCACCGCCATCACTATTATGTGTCCGGGGTCCTCCTATCACCACCATCACTATTATCACTATTATGTGTCCGGAGTCCTCCTATCACCACCATCACTATTATCACTATTATGTGTCCGGGGTCTTCCTATCACCACCATCACTATTATCACTATTATGTGTCCGGAGTCCTCCTATCACCGCCATCACTATTATGTGTCCGGGGTCCTCCTATCACCGCCATCACTATTATGTGTCCGGGGTCCTCCTATCACCACCTTCACTATTATGTGTCCGGGGTCCTCCTATCACCACCATCACTATTATGTGTCCGGAGTCCTGCTATCACCACCATCACTATTATGTGTCCGGAGTCCTCCTATCACCACCATCACTATTATGTGTCCGGAGTCCTCCTATCACCACCATCACTATTATCACTATTATGTGTCCGGAGTCCTCCTATCACCACCATCACTATTATCACTATTATGTGTCCGGAGTCCTCCTATCACAACCATCACTATTATCACTATTATGTGTCCGGAGTCCTCCTATCACCACCATCACTATTATCACTATTATGTGTCCGGAGTCCTCCTATCACCACCATCACTATTATGTGTCCGGGGTCCTCCTATCACCACCATCACTATTATCACTATTATGTGTCCGGAGTCCTCCTATCACAACCATCACTATTATCACTATTATGTGTCCGGAGTCCTCCTATCACCACCATCACTATTATCACTATTATGTGTCCGGAGTCCTCCTATCACCACCATCACTATTATGTGTCCGGGGTCCTCCTATCACCACCATCACTATTATGTGTCCGGGGTCCTCCTATCACCACCATCACTATTATCACTATTATGTGTCCGGAGTCCTCCTATCACCACCATCACTATTATCACTATTATGTGTCCGGGGTCTTCCTATCACCACCATCACTATTATCACTATTATGTGTCCGGGGTCCTCCTATCACCACCATCACTATTATGTGTCCGGGGTCCTCCTATCACCACCATCACTATTATCACTATTATGTGTCCGGAGTCCTCCTATCACCACCATCACTATTATCACTATTATGTGTCCGGAGTCCTCCTATCACCACCATCACTATTATCACTATTATGTGTCCGGGGTCTTCCTATCACCACCATCACTATTATGTAGAAAAAACACAGAAATAGGTATACAGACACTCAAAATAGTGAGGTCAAAAATAGACCAAAACTCGTACTAAGAATATACAAACTTTACTAGTATGACATTAAAAAGTTATACAAAATAGATGATGCGAGTAACACACAGATACATGTACAAAAAAAAAAGAGCAAAGAGTCCAACACTGCCCCGGAGAGTTATTACATGGAGGTACACGGGAGTGGTAACAGAATATATATATATATATATACACCACAGGGACCAGCAAGGTAAGCTAAAGCATAAGGCCGGATTATACAAATGTATCCTACAGTATATATAGTGCAAAGTGCAAGAAGGCAAACACACAATGAAGCTAAAAGTATGTGAGCATTGAGAACTTATAGACAAGAAAACATGGCCACAAAGTAGATTGTAAAAGACTGAATCAGCGGCAGCAGCGGTTACACAGCAGGTCTATCATATTAATGACTGGAAGTGCAGCTTACCCATCATATAAACCACGTAAGTAGAGGGGCAATAGAGGAAACCGCCGGCTCGCACCCAACACACACGTTTCGGCACGCCTGCCTTAGGGTGCATGCACACTACGTAACGCCGGGCGTGTATGAGAGCCGTACACGCCGGCGTTACAGCAAGGCTGCCGAACACTTCCCATTCACTTCAATGGGAGCGCTCGTAAACGCCGCTGTTACGAGCGCTCCCATTGAAGTGAATGGGAAGTGTTCGGCAGCCCTGCTGTAACGCCGGCGTGTACGGCTCTCATACACGCCCGGCGTTACGTAGTGTGCATGCAGCCTTAGTCTGGGGGTGAGGGGAAATCAGCAAAAGTGTGTATTTTATGTCCAGGTAACAGAACTCCAACCAATGGGAGCCGCATAACACACCAGACGCTCTAAATAAATGGTGATAAAATACACCTGTATAGTCGGCGCATGCGCAGTCATGCACCGAACCCAGTCACATGACTACGGCCGAAAGTGAGGCTTGGAGTGCCCCTTTAAATCTCCTCTTTGCTTTGAGGTTACTATTCCCATTCTGGTTTATTACACCTGTGTGATTCACCACCGACCAGCACATCACATGTCCGAACCAGATCGAGGCTTGGTAGTCCAGGCCTCACTTTCGGCCGTAGTCATGTGACTGGGTTCGGTGCATCACTGCGCATGCGCCGACTATACCGGTGTATTGTATCACCATTCATTTAGAGCGTCCTGGTGTGTTATGCGGCTCCCATTGGTTGGAGTTCTGTTACCTGGACATAAAATCCACACTTTTGCTGATTTCCCCTCACCCCCAGACTAAGGCAGGCGTGCCGAAACGTGCGTGTTGGGTGCGAGCCGGCGGTTTCCTCTATTGCCCCTCTACTTACGTGGTTTATATGATGGGTAAGCTGCACTTCCAGTCATTAATATGATAGACCTGCTGTGTAACCGCTGCTGCCGCTGATTCAGTCTTTTACAATCTACTTTGTGGCCATGTTTTCTTGTCTATAAGTTCTCAATGCTCATATACTTTTAGCTTCATTGTGTGTTTGTCTTATTGCACTTTGCACTATATATACTGTAGGATACATTTGGCCTCCTTTTGGTACTGTACTCTGTATGGCATTCGGCCAATCAACGCTGGTCAATGCATTCCTATGGGAAAAAGTCAGCTCCTGCATATCGCACGCTGCCAGGGATCCCGACCAGATAGACCCCAAAGAGCTGGTGAGTGACACCCTCCCTAAATAAAGGTAACCCCTAGCTCACCCTCCTGTACATCTGTCCCTGTCTCACAGTCACAGAGTTCACAGTCCCAAATTAACCGAATGTTAAATTCACTATTCGTCTAAATTGGAGGTCACCTGATTTCGGCAGCCAATGGGTTTTTCTGATTTTTTTTTTTTCACTGCCTCCGTTGTCGTAGTTCCTGTCCCACCTCCCCTGCGCTGTTATTGGTGTAAAAAATGCGCCAGGGAAGGTGGGAGGGGACACAAATTTTTACTGCGTTTGCCGCGTGGTATTCGATTGTAATTAAACACCTCGAACAGCCTGATATTGGATGGAACAGCGTCCGCTCATCTCTAATTACTATCACTTCTCGTGGGCTCAGGCTTTGCCTCTCTCCTGTTGTCTTGGCCCCTCCAGTCCTATACTGATATTTCTGACACTTTACCATATAGAGAGAGATTTTGCTCCTGTCCCTGGTAATAATAATATCCAGTAATAGCTGATCCTTGTTTATAATTCACTTGTTCAAAAAAGTGAGACTGGGAATTTTTCCCCTGTGATTTTGTTGCCCTGTGATGCTTTTGAGTTGCCCCCTGTGATGCTGTGGAGTCGCCCCCTGTGATGCTGTGGAGTCGCCCCTTGTGATGCTGTGGAGTCGCCCCTTGTGATGCTGTGGAGTCGCCCCCTGTGATGCTGTGGAGTCGCCCCCTGTGATGCTGTGGAGTCGCCCCCTGTGATGCTGTGGAGTCGCCCCCTGTGATGCTGTGGAGTCGCCCCCTGTGATGCTGTGGAGTCGCCCCCTGTGATGCTGTGGAGTCGCCCCCTGTGATGCTGTGGAGTCGCCCCCTGTGATGCTGTGGAGTCGCCCCCTGTGATGCTGTGCAGGTGTTACTATATGGGGCCACTATTGTCAGAGATTTTCCCTCCTGGTGCCCCCCACATGACGGTATAGAGCGGCGCCATGTAGCTGCACCATGTGTCTGTGCTGCTCACGCCCTGCAGTATAAGCCTCATCATTCTCCAGGAGTTCTGTGCGGGGACTGACACATAGTAAACACAGGCAGAGAGAGGCGTGAGAGAGTGCGGGGATTCCGGGGCGCCGCTCCTCACTAGTGTAATCACAGACACAAGCGCCATTCCCTCCTGTATATAAACACTGTGACACTGCCTAGCAACCGCGCCGCGCGTACTCCACACGTCATAATACTGCTATTACAGGAGACATCACCCAGCTTTCGAAGGACCCTGAATGCCATATGGAGTTATATTCTCCCCTTCTCTCTCTTTTATCATTGCTTTGCAAGTGTGTCATTTTTCACTCACTCTGTTCTCTCCTCTGCTCTCTCTCTGTTCTCTCCTCTGCTCTCTCTCTGTTCTCTCCTCTGCTCTCTCTCTGTTCTCTCCTCTGCTCTCTCTCTGTTCTCTCCTCTGCTCTCTCTGTTCTCTCCTCTGCTATCTCTCTGCTCTCTCTCTCTGCTCTCTCTCTCTGCTCTCTCCTCTGCTCTCTCTGCCCTCTCTCTCTGTTCTCTCCTCTGCTCTCTCTCTGATCTCTCCTCTGCTCTCTCTCTCTCTGTTCTCTCCTCTGCTCTCTCTCTGTTCTCTCCTCTGCTCTCTCTCTGTTCTCTCCTCTGCTCTCTCTCTGTTCTCTCCTCTGCTCTCTCTGTTCTCTCCTCTGCTATCTCTCTGCTCTCTCTCTCTGCTCTCTCTCTCTGCTCTCTCCTCTGCTCTCTCTGCCCTCTCTCTCTGTTCTCTCCTCTGCTCTCTCTCTGATCTCTCCTCTGCTCTCTCTATGTTCTCTTCTCTACTCTCTCTCTCTGTTCTCTCCTCTATCTCTCTGTTCTCTCCTCTGTTCTCTCCTCTGTTCTCTCCTCTGTTCTCTCCTCTGTTCTCTCCTCTGTTCTCTCCTCTGCTCTCTCTCTGTTCTCTCCTCTGTTCTCTTTCTGTTCTCTTTCTGCTCTCTCTGCTCTCTCTCTGTTCTCTCCTCTGCTCTCTCTCTGTTCTCTCCTCTGCTCTCTCTACCCTCTCTGCTCTCCTCTGCTCTCTCTCTCTGTTCTCTCCTCTGCTCTCTCTACCCTCTCTGCTCTCCTCTGCTCTCTCTCTCTGTTCTCTCCTCTGCTCTCTCTCTCTGTCCTCTCCTCTTCTCTCTCTGCTCTCTCTACCCTCTCTGCTCTCCTCTGCTCTCTCTCTCTGTTCTCTCCTCTGCTCTCTCTCTCTGTTCTCTTTCTGCTCTCTCTCTGCTCTCTCTCTGTTCTCTCCTCTGCTCTCTCTGTTCTCTCCTCTGCTCTCTCTCTGCTCTCTCCTCTGCTCTCTCTCTATTCTCTCCTCTGTTCTCTCCTCTGCTCTCTCTCTGTTCTCTCCTCTGCTCTCTCTCTCTGTTCTCTCCTCTGCTCTCTCTCTCTGTTCTCTCCTCTGCTCTCTTTCTGCTCTCTTCCTGCTCTATCTCTGCTCTCTCTCTATTCTCTCCTCTGTTCTCTCCTCTGCTCTCTCTGTTCTCTCCTCTGTTCTCTCCTCTGTTCTCTCCTCTGTTCTCTCCTCTGTTCTCTCCTCTGTTCTCTCCTCTGCTCTCTTTCTGCTCTCTTTCTGCTCTCTTTCTGCTCTCTCTCTGCTCTCTCTACCCTCTGCTCTCCTCTGCACTCTCTCTCTGTTCTCTCCTCTGCTCTCTCTCTGTTCTCTTTCTGCTCTCTCTCTGTTCTCTTTCTGCTCTCTCTCTGCTCTCTCTCTGTTCTCTCCTCTGCTCTCTCTCTGTTCTCTCCTCTGCTCTCTCTACCCTCTGCTCTCCTCTGCTCTCTCTCTCTGTTCTCTCCTCTTTCTCTGTTCTTTCTGCTCTCTCTCTGCTCTCTCTCTGTTCTCTCCTCTGCTCTCTCTACCCTCTGCTCTCCTCTGCTCTCTCTCTGTTCTCTCCTCTGCTCTTTCTCTGTTCTCTTTCTGCTCTCTCTCTGCTCTCTCTCTGTTCTCTCCTCTGCTCTCTCTCTGTTCTCTCCTCTGCTCTCTCTCTCTGTTCTCTCCTCTGCTCTTTCTGCTCTCTCTCTGTTCTCTTTCTGCTCTCTCTCTGTTCTCTTTCTGCTCTCTCTCTGCTCTCTCTCTGTTCTCTCCTCTGCTCTCTCTCTGTTCTCTCCTCTGCTCTCTCTCTGTTCTCTCCTCTGCTCTCTCTCTGTTCTCTCCTCTGCTCTCTCTCTGTTCTCTCCTCTGCTCTCTCTCTGTTCTCTCCTCTGCTCTCTCTCTGTTCTCTCCTCTGCTCTCTCTGTTCTCTCCTCTGCTATCTCTCTGCTCTCTCTCTGCTCTCTCTCTCTGCTCTCTCCTCTGCTCTCTCTGCCCTCTCTCTCTGTTCTCTCCTCTGCTCTCTCTCTGATCTCTCCTCTGCTCTCTCTCTCTCTGTTCTCTCCTCTGCTCTCTCTCTGTTCTCTCCTCTGCTCTCTCTCTGTTCTCTCCTCTGCTCTCTCTCTATTCTCTCCTCTGTTCTCTCCTCTGCTCTCTCTCTCTGTTCTCTCCTCTGCTCTCTCTCTCTGTTCTCTCCTCTGCTCTCTTTCTGCTCTCTTCCTGCTCTATCTCTGCTCTCTCTCTATTCTCTCCTCTGTTCTCTCCTCTGCTCTCTCTCTGTTCTCTCCTCTGTTCTCTCCTCTGTTCTCTCCTCTGTTCTCTCCTCTGTTCTCTCCTCTGTTCTCTCCTCTGCTCTCTTTCTGCTCTCTTTCTGCTCTCTTTCTGCTCTCTCTCTGCTCTCTCTACCCTCTGCTCTCCTCTGCACTCTCTCTCTGTTCTCTCCTCTGCTCTCTCTCTGTTCTCTTTCTGCTCTCTCTCTGTTCTCTTTCTGCTCTCTCTCTGCTCTCTCTCTGTTCTCTCCTCTGCTCTCTCTCTGTTCTCTCCTCTGCTCTCTCTACCCTCTGCTCTCCTCTGCTCTCTCTCTCTGTTCTCTCCTCTTTCTCTGTTCTTTCTGCTCTCTCTCTGCTCTCTCTCTGTTCTCTCCTCTGCTCTCTCTACCCTCTGCTCTCCTCTGCTCTCTCTCTGTTCTCTCCTCTGCTCTTTCTCTGTTCTCTTTCTGCTCTCTCTCTGCTCTCTCTCTGTTCTCTCCTCTGCTCTCTCTCTGTTCTCTCCTCTGCTCTCTCTCTCTGTTCTCTCCTCTGCTCTTTCTGCTCTCTCTCTGTTCTCTTTCTGCTCTCTCTCTGTTCTCTTTCTGCTCTCTCTCTGCTCTCTCTCTGTTCTCTCCTCTGCTCTCTCTCTGTTCTCTCCTCTGCTCTCTCTCTGTTCTCTTTCTGCTCTCTCTCTGCTCTCTCTCTGTTCTCTCCTCTGCTCTCTCTCTGTTCTCTCCTCTGCTCTCTCTCTCTGTTCTCTCCTCTGCTCTTTCTGCTCTCTCTCTGTTCTCTTTCTGCTCTCTCTCTGTTCTCTTTCTGCTCTCTCTCTGTTCTCTTTCTGCTCTCTCTCTGCTCTCTCTCTCTGTTCTCTCCTCTGCTCTCTCTCTGTTCTCTCCTCTGCTCTCTCTACCCTCTGCTCTCCTCTGCTCTCTCTCTCTGTTCTCTCCTCTTTCTCTGTTCTTTCTGCTCTCTCTCTGCTCTCTCTCTGTTCTCTCCTCTGCTCTCTCTACCCTCTGCTCTCCTCTGCTCTCTCTCTGTTCTCTTTCTGCTCTCTCTCTGCTCTCTCTCTGTTCTCTCCTCTGCTCTCTCTCTGTTCTCTCCTCTGCTCTCTCTACCCTCTGCTCTCCTCTGCTCTCTCTCTGTTCTCTCCTCTGTTCTCTCCTCTGTTCTCTCCTCTGTTCTCTCCTCTGTTCTCTCCTCTGTTCTCTCCTCTGCTCTCTTTCTGCTCTCTTTCTGCTCTCTTTCTGCTCTCTCTCTGCTCTCTCTACCCTCTGCTCTCCTCTGCACTCTCTCTCTGTTCTCTCCTCTGCTCTCTCTCTGTTCTCTTTCTGCTCTCTCTCTGTTCTCTTTCTGCTCTCTCTCTGCTCTCTCTCTGTTCTCTCCTCTGCTCTCTCTCTGTTCTCTCCTCTGCTCTCTCTACCCTCTGCTCTCCTCTGCTCTCTCTCTCTGTTCTCTCCTCTTTCTCTGTTCTTTCTGCTCTCTCTCTGCTCTCTCTCTGTTCTCTCCTCTGCTCTCTCTACCCTCTGCTCTCCTCTGCTCTCTCTCTGTTCTCTCCTCTGCTCTTTCTCTGTTCTCTTTCTGCTCTCTCTCTGCTCTCTCTCTGTTCTCTCCTCTGCTCTCTCTCTGTTCTCTCCTCTGCTCTCTCTCTCTGTTCTCTCCTCTGCTCTTTCTGCTCTCTCTCTGTTCTCTTTCTGCTCTCTCTCTGTTCTCTTTCTGCTCTCTCTCTGCTCTCTCTCTGTTCTCTCCTCTGCTCTCTCTCTGTTCTCTCCTCTGCTCTCTCTCTGTTCTCTTTCTGCTCTCTCTCTGCTCTCTCTCTGTTCTCTCCTCTGCTCTCTCTCTGTTCTCTCCTCTGCTCTCTCTCTCTGTTCTCTCCTCTGCTCTTTCTGCTCTCTCTCTGTTCTCTTTCTGCTCTCTCTCTGTTCTCTTTCTGCTCTCTCTCTGTTCTCTTTCTGCTCTCTCTCTGCTCTCTCTCTCTGTTCTCTCCTCTGCTCTCTCTCTGTTCTCTCCTCTGCTCTCTCTACCCTCTGCTCTCCTCTGCTCTCTCTCTCTGTTCTCTCCTCTTTCTCTGTTCTTTCTGCTCTCTCTCTGCTCTCTCTCTGTTCTCTCCTCTGCTCTCTCTACCCTCTGCTCTCCTCTGCTCTCTCTCTGTTCTCTCCTCTGCTCTTTCTCTGTTCTCTTTCTGCTCTCTCTCTGCTCTCTCTCTGTTCTCTCCTCTGCTCTCTCTCTGTTCTCTCCTCTGCTCTCTCTCTCTGTTCTCTCCTCTGCTCTTTCTGCTCTCTCTCTGTTCTCTTTCTGCTCTCTCTCTGTTCTCTTTCTGCTCTCTCTCTGCTCTCTCTCTGTTCTCTCCTCTGCTCTCTCTCTGTTCTCTCCTCTGCTCTCTCTACCCTCTGCTCTCCTCTGCTCTCTCTCTCTGTTCTCTCCTCTTTCTCTGTTCTTTCTGCTCTCTCTCTGCTCTCTCTCTGTTCTCTCCTCTGCTCTCTCTACCCTCTGCTCTCCTCTGCTCTCTCTCTGTTCTCTCCTCTGCTCTTTCTCTGTTCTCTTTCTGCTCTCTCTCTGCTCTCTCTCTGTTCTCTCCTCTGCTCTCTCTCTGTTCTCTCCTCTGCTCTCTCTCTCTGTTCTCTCCTCTGCTCTTTCTGCTCTCTCTCTGTTCTCTTTCTGCTCTCTCTCTGTTCTCTTTCTGCTCTCTCTCTGCTCTCTCTCTGTTCTCTCCTCTGCTCTCTCTCTGTTCTCTCCTCTGCTCTCTCTACCCTCTGCTCTCCTCTGCTCTCTCTCTCTCTGTTCTCTCCTCTGCTCTCTTTCTGCTCTCTTTCTGCTCTCTTTCTGCTCTCTTTGCTCTCTCTATGTTCTCTCCTCTGCTCTCTCTGCTCTCTCTCTGTTCTCTCCTCTGCTCTCTCTACCCTCTCTGCTCTCCTCTGCTCTCTCTCTCTGTTCTCTCCTCTGCTCTTTCTGCTCTCTCCTCTGCTCTCTCTTCTGCTCTCTCCTCTGCTCTCTCCTCTGTTCTCTCCTCTGCTCTCTCCTCTGTTCTCTCCTCTGTTCTCTCCTCTGCTCTCTCCTCTGCTCTCTCTCTGTTCTCTCCTCTGCTCTCTCTACCCTCTCTGCTCTCCTCTGCTCTCTCTCTCTGCTCTCTCTCTCTGCTCTCTCCTCTGCTCTCTCCTCTGCTCTCTCCTCTGCTCTCTCTCTATTCTCTCCTCTGCTCTCTCTCTCTGTTCTCTCCTCTGCTCTCTTTCTGTTCTCTTTCTGCTCTCTGCTCTCTCTATGTTCTCTCCTCTGCTCTTTCTGCTCTCTCTGTTCTCTTCCTGCTCTATCTCTGCTCTCTCTCTCTGCTCTCTCCTCTGCTCTCTCTGCCCTCTCTCTCTGTTCTCTCCTCTGCTCTCTCTCTGATCTCTCCTCTGCTCTCTCTCTCTGTTCTCTCCTCTGCTCTCTCTCTGTTCTCTCCTCTGCTCTCTCTCTGTTCTCTCCTCTGCTCTCTCTCTGTTCTCTCCTCTGCTCTCTCTGTTCTCTCCTCTGCTATCTCTCTGCTCTCTCTCTCTGCTCTCTCTCTCTGCTCTCTCCTCTGCTCTCTCTGCCCTCTCTCTCTGTTCTCTCCTCTGCTCTCTCTCTGATCTCTCCTCTGCTCTCTCTATGTTCTCTTCTCTACTCTCTCTCTCTGTTCTCTCCTCTATCTCTCTGTTCTCTCCTCTGTTCTCTCCTCTGTTCTCTCCTCTGTTCTCTCCTCTGTTCTCTCCTCTGTTCTCTCCTCTGTTCTCTCCTCTGCTCTCTCTCTGTTCTCTCCTCTGTTCTCTTTCTGCTCTCTCTGCTCTCTCTCTGTTCTCTCCTCTGCTCTCTCTCTGTTCTCTCCTCTGCTCTCTCTACCCTCTCTGCTCTCCTCTGCTCTCTCTCTCTGTTCTCTCCTCTGCTCTCTCTACCCTCTCTGCTCTCCTCTGCTCTCTCTCTCTGTTCTCTCCTCTGCTCTCTCTCTCTGTCCTCTCCTCTTCTCTCTCTGCTCTCTCTACCCTCTCTGCTCTCCTCTGCTCTCTCTCTCTGTTCTCTCCTCTGCTCTCTCTCTCTGTTCTCTTTCTGCTCTCTCTCTGCTCTCTCTCTGTTCTCTCCTCTGCTCTCTCTGTTCTCTCCTCTGCTCTCTCTCTGCTCTCTCCTCTGCTCTCTCTCTATTCTCTCCTCTGTTCTCTCCTCTGCTCTCTCTGTTCTCTCCTCTGCTCTCTCTCTCTGTTCTCTCCTCTGCTCTCTCTCTCTGTTCTCTCCTCTGCTCTCTTTCTGCTCTCTTCCTGCTCTATCTCTGCTCTCTCTCTATTCTCTCCTCTGTTCTCTCCTCTGCTCTCTCTGTTCTCTCCTCTGTTCTCTCCTCTGTTCTCTCCTCTGTTCTCTCCTCTGTTCTCTCCTCTGTTCTCTCCTCTGCTCTCTTTCTGCTCTCTTTCTGCTCTCTTTCTGCTCTCTCTCTGCTCTCTCTACCCTCTGCTCTCCTCTGCTCTCTCTCTCTGTTCTCTCCTCTGCTCTCTCTCTGTTCTCTTTCTGCTCTCTCTCTGTTCTCTTTCTGCTCTCTCTGCTCTCTCTCTCTGTTCTCTCCTCTGCTCTCTCTCTGTTCTCTCCTCTGCTCTCTCTACCCTCTGCTCTCCTCTGCTCTCTCTCTCTGTTCTCTCCTCTTTCTCTGTTCTTTCTGCTCTCTCTCTGCTCTCTCTCTGTTCTCTCCTCTGCTCTCTCTACCCTCTGCTCTCCTCTGCTCTCTCTCTGTTCTCTCCTCTGCTCTTTCTCTGTTCTCTTTCTGCTCTCTCTCTGCTCTCTCTCTGTTCTCTCCTCTGCTCTCTCTCTGTTCTCTCCTCTGCTCTCTCTCTCTGTTCTCTCCTCTGCTCTTTCTGCTCTCTCTCTGTTCTCTTTCTGCTCTCTCTCTGTTCTCTTTCTGCTCTCTCTCTGCTCTCTCTCTGTTCTCTCCTCTGCTCTCTCTCTGTTCTCTCCTCTGCTCTCTCTACCCTCTGCTCTCCTCTGCTCTCTCTCTCTCTGTTCTCTCCTCTGCTCTCTTTCTGCTCTCTTTCTGCTCTCTTTCTGCTCTCTTTGCTCTCTCTATGTTCTCTCCTCTGCTCTCTCTGCTCTCTCTCTGTTCTCTCCTCTGCTCTCTCTACCCTCTCTGCTCTCCTCTGCTCTCTCTCTCTGTTCTCTCCTCTGCTCTTTCTGCTCTCTCCTCTGCTCTCTCTTCTGCTCTCTCCTCTGCTCTCTCCTCTGTTCTCTCCTCTGCTCTCTCCTCTGTTCTCTCCTCTGTTCTCTCCTCTGCTCTCTCCTCTGCTCTCTCTCTGTTCTCTCCTCTGCTCTCTCTACCCTCTCTGCTCTCCTCTGCTCTCTCTCTCTGCTCTCTCTCTCTGCTCTCTCCTCTGCTCTCTCCTCTGCTCTCTCCTCTGCTCTCTTTCTGTTCTCTTTCTGCTCTCTGCTCTCTCTATGTTCTCTCCTCTGCTCTTTCTGCTCTCTCTGTTCTCTTCCTGCTCTATCTCTGCTCTCTCTCTCTGCTCTCTCCTCTGCTCTCTCTCTCTGTTCTCTCTTCTGCTCTCCCTCTGTTCTCTCTCCTCTGCTTTCTGCTCTCTTTCTGCTCTCTCTGTTCTCTTTCTGCTCTCTCTGCTCTCTCTATGTTCTCTCCTCTGCTCTCTCCTCTGCTCTCTCCTCTGTTCTCTCCTCTGCTCTCTCTGTTCTCTCCTCTGCTCTCCCTCTGTTCTCTCTCTGCTCTCTCCTCTGCTCTCTCTCTGTTCTCTCCTCTGTTCTCTCCTCTGTTCTCTCCTCTGTTCTCTCCTCTGTTCTCTCCTCTGCTCTCTCTACCCTCTCTCTGTTCTCTCCTCTTCTCTCTCTCCTCTGCTCTCTCTGTGTTCTCTCCTCTGCTCTCTCTGTTCTCTCCTCTGCTCTCTCTCCTCTGCTCTCTCCTCTGCTCTCTCTCTGTGTTCTCTCCTCTGCTCTCTCTGTTCTCTACTCTGCTCGTTCTCTCTCTATTCTCTCCTCTGCTATCTCTCTGCTATCTCTCTGCTATCTCTCTGCTATCTCTCTGCTCTCGCTCTGATCTCTCTCTGCTCTCTCTCTGCTCTCCCGCTCTGATCTCTCTCTGTTCTCTCCTCTGCTCTCTCTGTTCTCTCCTCTGCTCTCTTTCTGCTCTCTCTGTTCTCTTCTCTGTTCTCTCCTCTGTTCTCTCCTCTGTTCTCTCCTCTGCTCTCTCTCTGCTCTCTCTCTCTCTGCTT
Organism: Leptodactylus fuscus; assembly: GCF_031893055.1. Taxonomy (NCBI): domain Eukaryota; kingdom Metazoa; phylum Chordata; class Amphibia; order Anura; family Leptodactylidae; genus Leptodactylus; species Leptodactylus fuscus. The sequence continues at coordinate 948,286 of NC_134273.1, read as the reverse complement.
TCTCTCTGCTTTCTCTCTGCTCTCTCTCTGCTCTCTCCTCTGCTCTCTCCTCTGCTCTCTCCTCTGCTCTCTCCTCTGCTCTCTCCTCTGCTCTCTCTGTTCTCTCCTCTGCTCTCCCTCTGTTCTCTCTCTGCTCTCTCCTCTGCTCTCTCCTCTGTTCTTTCTGCTCTCTCTCTGTTCTCTCCTCTGTTCTCTCCTCTGTTCTCTCCTCTGTTCTCTCCTCTGCTCTCTCCTCTGCTCTCTCCTCTGCTCTCTCCTCTGCTCTCTCTACCCTCTCTCTGTTCTCTCCTCTTCTCTCTCTCCTCTGCTCTCTCTGTTCTCTCCTCTGCTCTCTCTCCTCTGCTCTCTCCTCTGCTCTCTCTGTGTTCTCTCCTCTGCTCTCTCTGTTCTCTACTCTGCTCGTTCTCTCTCTATTCTCTCCTCTGCTATCTCTCTGCTATCTCTCTGCTATCTCTCTGCTATCTCTCTGCTCTCGCTCTGATCTCTCTGCTCTCTCTCTGCTCTCCCGCTCTGATCTCTCTCTGTTCTCTCCTCTGCTCTCTCTGTTCTCTCCTCTGCTCTCTTTCTGCTCTCTCTGCTATCTCTCTGTTCTCTCCTCTGTTCTCTCCTCTGTTCTCTCCTCTGTTCTCTCCTCTGCTCTCTCTCTGCTCTCTCTCTCTGCTTTCTCTCTGCTTTCTCTCTGCTTTCTCTCTGCTTTCTCTCTGCTCTCTCTCTGCTCTCTCCTCTGCTCTCTCTATTCTCTCCTCTCTCTATTCTCTCCTCTGCTCTCTCCTCTGCTCTCTCTGTTCTCTCCTCTGCTCTCTCCTCTGCTCTCTCCTCTGCTCTCTCTGTTCTCTCCTCTGCTCTCTCCTCTGTTCTCTCTGTTCTCTCTCTGCTCTCTCTCTGTTCTCTACTCTGCTCTCTCTCTGTTCTCTCTGCTCTCTCTGTTCTCTCCTCTGCTCTCTTTGTTCTCTCCTCTGCTCTCTCTCTGCTCTCTCCTCTGCACTCTCTCTCTGTTCTCCCCTCTGCTCTCTCTCTCTGTTCTCTCCTCTGCTCTTTCTGCTCTCTCTCTCTGCTCTCTCTCTGTTTTCTCCTCTGCTCTCTCTTTTCTCTCTCTGCTCTCTCTCTGATTTTTCCTTTGCTCTCTCTCTCCGTTCTCTCCTCTGCTCTCTCCGTTCTCTCCTCCGTTCTCTCCTCTGTTCTCTTCTCTTCTCTCCTCTGCTCTCCTCTGCTCTCTCTCTGCTCTCTCCTCTGTTTTCTCTCTCTGTTCTTTCCTCTACTCTCACTCTGTTCTCTCTCTGCTCTCTTTCTGCTCTCTCTGTTCTCTCCTCTGCTCTCTCTGTTCTCTCTGCTCTCTCCTCTGCTCTCTCTGTTCTCTCTCTGTTCTCCACTCTGCTCTCTCTCTCTCTGTTCTCTCCTCCGCTCTCTCTGTTCTATCCTCTGTTCTCTCTCTCTCTGTCCTCTCCTCTTCTCTCTCTGCTCTCTCTCTGTTCTCTCCTCTGCTCTCTCCTCTGTTCTCTCCTCTGCTCTCTCTCTCCTCTCCTCTCTCTGCTCTCTCTCTGCGCTCTCTCTGCGCTCTCTCTGCGCTCTCTCTGCGCTCTCCTCTGCTCTCTCCTCTGCTCTGTCTCTCTGCTCTGTCTCTCTGCTCTGTCTCTCTGCTCTGTCTCTCTGTTCTCTCTCTGTTCTCTCTCTGCTCTCTCTCTCTGTTCTCTCCTCTGCTCTCTGTTCTCTCTCCTCTGCTCTCTCCTCTCCTCTGCTCTCTGTTCTCTCCTCTGCTCTCTCTCTGTTCTCTCCTCTGCTCTCTCTCTCTGCTCTGTCTCTCTGCTCTGTCTCTCTGCTCTGTCTCTCTGCTCTGTCTCTCTGCTCTGTCTCTCTGCTCTGTCTCTCTGCTCTGTCTCTCTGCTCTGTCTCTCTGCTCTCTCCTCTGTTCTCTCCTCTGCTCTCTCTCTGCTCTTTCTGCTCTCTCTTTTGCTCTCTCTGTTCTCTCCTCTGTTCTCTGTTCTCTACTCTGCTCTCTCTCTTCTATCCTCTGTTCTCTCTCTCTGTTCTCTCCTCTTCTCTCTGTTCTCTCCTCTGCTCTCTCTGCTCTCTCTGTTCTCTCTCTGCTCTCTCTCTATTCTCACCTCTGCTCTCTGTTCTCTCTGCTCTCTCCTCTGCTCTCTCTCTCTTTTCTTTCCTCTGCTCTCACTCTGTTCTCCTTCTGCTCTCTCTCTGCTCTCTCTGTTCTCTCCTCTGCTCTCTCTCTCTGCTCTCTCTGTTCTCTCCTCTGCGCTCTCTCTGTTCTATCCTCTGTTCGCTCTCTCCTCTGCTCTCTCTCTCTGTTCTCTCCTCTGCTCTCTCTCTGTTCTATCCTCTGTTCTCTCTCTCTCTGCTCTCTCCTCTGCTCTCTCTCTCTGTTCTCTCCTCTGCTCTCTCTCTGTTCTCTCCTCTCCTCTTTGCTCTCTCTCTGTTCTCTCCTCTGTTCTATCCTCTGCTTTGTCTCTCTGCTCACTCTGTTCTCTATGTTCTCTCTCTGTTCTCTCCTCTGCTCTCTCTGCTCTCTCTCTGTTCTCTCCTCTGCTCTCTCTCTGTTCTCTCCTCAGCGCTCTCTCTGTTCTCTCCTTTGTTCTCTCTCTGTTCTCTCCTCTGCTCTCTCTCTCTGTTCTCTCCTCTGCTCTCTCTCTGTTCTCTCTCTGTTCTCTCTGTTCTCTCTCTGTTCTCTCCTCTGCTCTCTCTGTTCTCTCTCTGTTCTCTCTCTGCTCTCTCTCTGCTCTCTCTGTTTTCTCTCTGTTCTCTCCTCTGTTCTCTCCTCTGCTCTCTCTGTTCTCTCCTCTGCTATCTCCTCAGCTCTCTCTGTTCTCTCCTCTGCTATCTCATCTGCTCTCTCTCTGCTCTTTCTGCTCTCTCTCTGTTCTCTCTGTTCTCTCCTCTGCTCTCTCTGTTCTCTCCTCTGCTCTCTCTCTGTTCTCTCTGTTCTCTACTCTGCTCTCTCTCTGTTCTCTCCTCCGCTCTCTCTCTTCTATCCTCTGTTCTCTCTCTCTGTTCTCTCCTCTGCTCTCTCTCTGTTCTCTCCTCTGCTCTCTCTCTGTTCTCTCCTCTGCTCTCTCCTCTGCTCTCTCTCTCTGTTCTCTCCTCTTCTCTCTCTCCTCTGCTCTCTCCTCTCTCTCTGTGTTCTCTGCTCTCTCTCTCTCTGTGTTCTCTCCTCTGCTCTCTCTGTTCTCTCTCTGCTCTCTTTCTGCTCTCTCTCTCTGTTCTCTACTCTGCTCGTTCTCTCTCTGCTCTCTCTCTGCTCTCTCTGCTCTCTCTCTCTGCTCTCCCGCTCTGATCTCTCTCTGTTCTCTCCTCTGTTCTCTCCTCTGCTCTCTGTTCTCTCCTCTGCTCTCTCTCTCTGCTCTCTCTCTCTCTCTGCTCTCTCTCTGCTCTCTCTCTGCTCTCTCTCTGCTCTCTCCTCTGCTCTATCTCTCTGATCTCCCCTCTGCTCTCTCTCCGTTCTCTCCTCCGTTCTCTCCTCTGTTCTTTTCTCTCCTCTGCTCTCTCTCCTGTTCTCTCTCTCTGTTCTTTCCTCTACTCTCACTCTGTTCTCTCTCTGCTCTCTTTCTGCTCTCTGCTCTCTCTGTTCTCTTCTCTGTTCTCTCCTCTGCTCTCTCTGTTCTCTCTGCTCTCTCCTCTGCTCTCTCTGTTCTCTCTCTGTTCTCTCCTCCGCTCTCTCTCTGTTCTATCCTCTGTTCTCTCTCTGTTCTCTCCTCTGCTCTCTCTCCTGTTCTCTCTGTTCTCTCCTCTGCTCTCTCTCTGTTCTTTCCTCTGTTCTCTCTGTTCTCTCCTCTGTTCTCTCCTCTGTTCTCTCTGTTCTCTCCTCTGCTCTCTCTCCTGTTCTCTCTGTTCTCTCCTCTACTCTCTCTCTGCTCTCTCTCTGTTCTTTCCTCTGTTCTCTCTGTTCTCTCCTCTGTTCTCTCTGTTCTCTCCTCTGCTCTCTCTCTGCTCTCTCTCTGTTCTCTCTGCTCTCCTCTGCTCTCTCTCTGTTCTCTCTGTTCTCTCCTCTACTCTCTCTCTGCTCTCTCTCTGTTCTTTCCTCTGTTCTCTCTGTTCTCTCCTCTGTTCTCTCTGTTCTCTCCTCTGCTCTCTCTCTGCTCTCTCTCTGTTCTCTCTGCTCTCCTCTGCTCTCTCTCTGTTCTCTCTGTTCTCTCCTCTGTTCTCTTTCTGCTCTCTCTCTGCTCTCTCTCTGCTCTCTCTCTGTTCTCTCTCTGTTCTCTCCTCTGTTCTCTCTCTGTTCTCTCTCTGCTCTCCTCTGCTGTCTTTCTGCTCTCTCTGTTCTCTCCTCTGCTCTCTCTCTGCTCTCTCTCTGCTCTCTCTCTGTTCTCTCTCTGCTCTCCTCTGCTGTCTTTCTGCTCTCTCTGTTCTCTCCTCTGCTCTCTCTCTGCACTTGCATCCCCTGCTTGCTCATTGTCTGTACATTCTTTGCCCCCCCCCCCCCCCCCTCTTTATTATAGTGGTTTCGCCCATAAACAGCAGCAGAATAGTGTGCACAGCTCTGGATTCTGCAGTCCGGTTTGGGGTGGCCGGTCTCGGATCCTCCTGGAAGTCGCCATTTCCTAGTTCCGTACAAGACTGATTATTTGCTCTCTGTATAATAATGTAATTGGATATACGACAGCGAGATTATGAGGAAGCGGCCGGTAATGGTTACAGCACAGGAGCTCTGCTGAAGCTGCTGCTTCTCTGCCAGGGGTCAGGGGTTTGGAGGGCCACATGAGGCCCCTGGATCACTGACTCCTACTGAGGAGTGGGGTGCATTTGGTGACTCTGGAGGGCAGGATGTGGGGGGACACCCCTCACCACAGCCATACCTATGCACAGGAGGGCAAATTGTATGAGTGTGCAGTGCCCCCTGCTGGGGGGAGTAGGCAGCGCAGGAGTGTCAGCAGCAGCTGCCAAGTTTGTGTGGCCTTGGGCTCTATAGCAGTGAGAACGCGCTGCACCCAGACCGAGAGAGCCACATACTGTACAGAACAAACCGGAAAACCCAGAGATATGTCGGGGTGTGGGGGGGGGGGGGGCTGGGGGGGTCACACTGGGACGTACAACAACCTGCAGGCAAATTGGCAGCTCCATGTAATATCAGCCCTGGAGTCCGGACCCCGGATCTGTCTGAGGCGGCCGCCTTGTTACTCAACACAGAGTATATATATATATATATATATATATATATATATATATATATATATATATATACTAGCCTCTGCGTGTTGTTGGCGTCGATGATCCGCCTATATTCAGCAAATTGCTGCCGTCAATGGTTTGCCTGCTCCAGTGTTTCGGCAGCTCTTGAGCTGTCCTGCCGCTGAACTTGTTCCTCGCTGTGCCTGTGATTGTTCCGGTATCTCAGCAGCTCGCTGGGACGCCATATAATGAGCGTGTTGTTGGCGCCGATGATCAAGTATCAGCCTGTCATTATCCTGTACCCCGAGTATCAGCCTGTCATTACCCTGTACCCCGAGTATCAGCCTGTCATTACCCTGTACCCCAAGTATCAGCCTGTCATTATCCTGTACCCCGAGTATCAGCCTGTCATTATCCTGTACCCCAAGTATCAGCCTGTCATTATCCTGTACCCCAAGTATCAGCCTGTCATTATCCTGTACCCCGAGTATCAGCCTGTCATTATCCTGTACCCCGAGTATCAGCCTGTCATTATCCTGTACCCCGAGTATCAGCCTGTCATTATCCTGTACCCCGAGTATCAGCCTGTCATTATCCTGTACCCCGAGTATCAGCCTGTCATTATCCTGTACCCCGAGTATCAGCCTGTCATTATCCTGTACCCCGAGTATCAGCCTGTCATTATCCTGTACCCCGAGTATCAGCCTGTCCTTATCCTGTACCCCGAGTATCAGCCTGTCATTATCCTGTACCCCGAGTATCAGCCTGTCATTATCCTGTACCCCGAGTATCAGCCTGTCATTACCCTGTACCCCAAGTATCAGCCTGTCATTATCCTGTACCCCGAGTATCAGCCTGTCATTATCCCATACCCCGAGTATCAGCCTGTCATTATCCTGTACCCCGAGTATCAGCCTGTCACTATCCTGTACCCCAAGTATCAGCCTGTCATTATCCTGTACCCCGAGTATCAGCCTGCCATTACCCTGTACCCCAAGTATCAGCCTGCCATTACCCTGTACCCCAAGTATCAGCCTGCCATTACCCTGTACCCCAAGTATCAGCCTGTCATTATCCTGTACCCCAAGTATCAGCCTGTCATTATCCTGTACCCCGAGTATCAGCCTGCCATTACCCTGTACCCCAAGTATCAGCCTGCCATTACCCTGTACCCCAAGTATCAGCCTGCCATTACCCTGTACCCCGAGTATCAGCCTGTCATTATCCTGTACCCCGAGTATCAGCCTGTCATTATCCTGTACCCCAAGTATCAGCCTGTCATTATCCTGTACCCCAAGTATCAGCCTGCCATTACCCTGTACCCCGAGTATCAGCCTGTCATTATCCTGTACCCCGAGTATCAGCCTGCCATTACCCTGTACCCCGAGTATCAGCCTGTCATTATCCTGTACCCCGAGTATCAGCCTGTCATTATCCTGTACCCCGAGTATCAGCCTGTCATTATCCTGTACCCCGAGTATCAGCCTGTCATTATCCTGTACCCCAAGTATCAGCCTGTCATTATCCTGTACCCCAAGTATCAGCCTGTCATTATCCTGTACCCCGAGTATCAGCCTGTCATTATCCTGTACCCCAAGTATCAGCCTGTCATTATCCTGTACCCCGAGTATCAGCCTGTCATTATCCTGTACCCCAAGTATCAGCCTGTCATTATCCTGTACCCCAAGTATCAGCCTGTCATTATCCTGTACCCCAAGTATCAGCCTGTCATTATCCTGCACCCCAAGTGTCATTACCCTGTACCCCGAGTATCAGCCTGTCATTATCCTGTACCCCAAGTATCAGCCTGTCATTATCCTGCACCCCAAGTGTCATTACCCTGTACCCCGAGTATCAGCCTGTCATTACCCTGTACCCCGAGTATCAGCCTGTCACTATCCTGTACCCCAAGTATCAGCCTGTCATTATCCTGTACCCCGAGTATCAGCCTGTCACTATCCTGTACCCCGAGTATCAGCCTGTCATTACCCTGTACCCCGAGTATCAGCCTGTCATTATCCTGTACCCCGAGTATCAGCCTGTCATTACCCTGTACCCCGAGTATCAGCCTGTCATTATCCTGTACCCCAAGTATCAGCCTGTCATTATCCTGTACCCCGAGTATCAGCCTGTCATTATCCTGTACCTCGAGTATCAGCCTGTCCTTATCCTGTACCCCGAGTATCAGCCTGTCATTATCCTGTACCCCGAGTATCAGCCTGTCACTATCCTGTACCCCAAGTATCAGCCTGTCATTATCCTGTACCCCAAGTATCAGCCTGTCACTATCCTGTACCCCGAGTATCAGCCTGTCATTATCCTGTACCCCAAGTATCAGCCTGTCATTATCCTGTACCCCAAGTATCAGCCTGTCATTATCCCGTACCCCGAGTATCAGCCTGTCATTACCCTGTACCCCAAGTATCAGCCTGTCCTTATCCTGTACCCCAAGTATCAGCCTGTCATTATCCTGTACCCCGAGTATCAGCCTGTCATTATCCTGTACCCCGAGTATCAGCCTGTCACTATCCTGTACCCCAAGTATCAGCCTGTCACTATCCTGTACCCCGAGTATCAGCCTGTCATTATCCTGTACCCCAAGTATCAGCCTGTCATTATCCTGCACCCCAAGTGTCATTACCCTGTACCCCGAGTATCAGCCTGTCATTACCCTGTACCCCGAGTATCAGCCTGTCACTATCCTGTACCCCAAGTATCAGCCTGTCATTATCCTGTACCCCGAGTATCAGCCTGTCACTATCCTGTACCCCGAGTATCAGCCTGTCATTATCCTGTACCCCAAGTATCAGCCTGTCATTATCCTGTACCCCGAGTATCAGCCTGTCATTACCCTGTACCCCAAGTATCAGCCTGTCATTACCCTGTACCCCAAGTATCAGCCTGTCATTATCCTGCACCCCAAGTGTCATTACCCTGTACCCCGAGTATCAGCCTGTCATTATCCTGTACCCCGAGTATCAGCCTGTCATTATCCTGCACCCCAAGTGTCATTACCCTGTACCCCGAGTATCAGCCTGTCATTATCCTGTACCCCGAGTATCAGCCTGTCATTATCCTGTACCCCAAGTATCAACCTGTCATTATCCTGTACCCCGAGTATCAGCCTGTCATTATCCTGTACCCCGAGTATCAGCCTGTCACTATCCTGTACCCCGAGTATCAGCCTGTCATTATCCTGTACCCCGAGTATCAGCCTGTCATTACCCTGTACCCCAAGTATCAGCCTGTCATTATCCTGTACCCCGAGTATCAGCCTGTCATTATCCTGTACCCCAAGTATCAGCCTGTCATTATCCTGTACCCCGAGTATCAGCCTGTCATTACCCTGTACCCCAAGTATCAGCCTGTCATTACCCTGTACCCCAAGTATCAGCCTGTCATTATCCTGTACCCCAAGTATCAGCCTGTCATTATCCTGTACCCCGAGTATCAGCCTGTCATTATCCTGTACCCCAAGTATCAGCCTGTCATTATCCTGTACCCCAAGTATCAGCCTGTCATTATCCTGTACCCCAAGTATCAGCCTGTCATTATCCTGTACCCCGAGTATCAGCCTGTCATTACCCTGTACCCCGAGTATCAGCCTGTCATTATCCTGTACCCCGAGTATCAGCCTGTCATTATCCTGTACCCCAAGTATCAGCCTGTCATTATCCTGTACCCCGAGTATCAGCCTGTCACTATCCTGTACCCCGAGTATCAGCCTGTCATTATCCTGTACCCCAAGTATCAGCCTGTCATTATCCTGTACCCCGAGTATCAGCCTGTCACTATCCTGTACCCCGAGTATCAGCCTGTCATTACCCTGTACCCCAAGTATCAGCCTGTCATTATCCTGCACCCCAAGTGTCATTACCCTGTACCCCGAGTATCAGCCTGTCATTATCCCGTACCCCGAGTGTCAGCCTGTCATTATCCTGTACCCCAAGTATCAACCTGTCATTATCCTGTACCCCGAGTATCAGCCTGTCATTATCCTGTACCCCAAGTATCAACCTGTCATTATCCTGTACCCCGAGTATCAGCCTGTCATTATCCTGTACCCCAAGTATCAACCTGTCATTATCCTGTACCCCGAGTATCAGCCTGTCATTATCCTGTACCCCAAGTATCAGCCTGTCATTATCCTGTACCCCAAGTATCAGCCTGTCATTATCCTGTACCCCAAGTATCAGCCTGTCATTATCCTGTACCCCGAGTATCAGCCTGTCATTACCCTGTACCCCAAGTATCAGCCTGTCATTATCCTGTACCCCGAGTATCAGCTTGTCATTCCCCTGCCCCCTATAAGCCGGATCCTTCCAGTCACGGGTCCAGCAGGTTGCGTTGCGGCAGGCGCAGCAGGTGACCCACATACCTGAGTGATGAGCAGTCGCGTTGTCTCCTCGGCCGATCAATGAGAAATTTTTTTGTAGTTGGATTTTTTCATTACGATTTGATTCCTTTGATCTTGAGGTTTTGGCCGTCAGTCTCGTCATGTGGGGAGACTGAGTCACCGAGATCCAGCGCGCTCAGGCGCCTCCGTAACCACTGAACCTGCCGGGAGACAGCAGGAGGGAGATCTAACTCTGTTCATCCTGAGCAGCCTGGTTCATCAGCACAATGCAGACAGACACAGTGAGAGTGATGGGGCAGGGGTATATGTATCTACCACTCAGGGTCTGTGGAAAGCTGGGTGCAGAGGTGCCAATGGTTACAGAACTCCTCTGATGCTGAAATGTTAATTATAGTCACAAAATTACATAATGGTGGCGGTGATCGCTATATACCGTAATAGCAAGGAACGGGTGGAATGCCAACTATCCGAGCTGACGTCACCTGGCCTATATAGTGCAGGGCCCTGTATCCTGTATATATATATATATATATATATATACTAGCCTCTGCCCGCGACCTCGTCTGGCTGTTGTCGGTGTCGATGATCCGCCTGTATTCAGCAAATTGCTGCTGGCGATGGTTTGCCTGCTCTGGTGTTTCAGCAGCTCTTAAGCTCTTAATCACACTGTGCCTGTGATTGTTCCGGCATCTCAGCAGCTCGCTGGGACGCCATATAATGAGTGTGTTGTTGGCGCCGATGATCCCCGTCAGCTCCGCTTGAGGAGAACTCTGTGACTTCTGGCTCCTTCATAGATCTCGGTGTTTGTGAGAAATTAGATTTTCTTTTTCCGCCATGTTTAATATCAGCAAACTGCCAATGTGTATAACACTCCGTGGAGTCTCGTCTTCCTCTTAGTTGGTGACCGTTATATGGGGAGGTGGAGGTGGGGTGGGGTGGGTGTATTGGGATAAATATAACAGTCCATGGAGTCTCATCTTCCTCTGGTTTGGTGACAGCTGGACACGTATTGGGCAGTGATCTCCACAGTGGCCTCTTCTTCTCCCAGTAGGATGTAGAGTTTCCTCTTCTCCCAGTCTGGGATGTGGGCAGAGAGTCTTTGGTAGTAGACGGCCCTCACAGCTGAGTATTTGGTGCAGTGTAGCAGGAAGTGGGTCTGGTCTTCTAGGGCCCCCTGGTCACAGTGCTGGCACAGTCTCTTCTCCCGTGGCTTGTACGTTGGAGGCTGTTCTTAGGGTATGGCGTAGTGCTCTGCAGTCGCTGTGGAACCATTTGTGGGACTGTTTGTTGGTTTGTCTTATTGGTTTGGTTGGTTTCAGGCCTGCTAGTTCTGCTGTGGTCTGTAGGATGTACTTGAGATCCTTCACAGCTCTGGTGACTCCCTGTTGGTCTGGCTGATAGTTGTTTGTATGGAAGTTTGTGAGCAGTGTCTTGATTTCGGGTCGGTTGGTTGCGTTGCTATATTCTATGGCCTGGTGGTTGGCCCATGTGAAATGTCTTGGTAGGTTGTAGAGGCCGGACTGTTGGGGCTCATGTATGGGTGTTTTGTTCCTGGTTCTCATGTATAGTAGGATCTGGTTGTGGTCTGATAGATGGGAGTCAGGTGCGATTGTGAAGTCTTCAATGTCTGACAGGTCTGCGTCTGTAATGGCATAGTCCACCACGCTGTTGCCCACTTGAGAGTTTAGTGTGAAGCGTCCTCTGGGATCGCCTGTGTTACGTCCGTTTATTATGTACAGTCCTAGGCTTCGGCACATGTTCAGCAGTTGTCTCCCACTCTTGTTGACAATTCTGTCTTGGCTGTTTCTTCTTGTCTGTGTGGGTTCTGGGTGGTGGATCTCACTACCGTGCGTATGTGGGTTGTCGTCCGGGGGCAGGTAGTCTATCTCTGTGCCTGTCCTTGCATTCAGGTCTCCGCATATTAGTACTCTGCCTTTGGGTTGGAAGTGGACGGCTTCCCTTTGTAGGACCTCGTAAGTGTCGGGGTGGTGGTAGGGGGACCCTGGTGGGGGCATATATACTGCACAGAGATAGATGTCCTGCTGGCCGCTGAGGATGGAGCTGCTTATTTTTATCCATATGTGATTAGTTCCACGTTTGGTAGCTTTTACGTGTTCTTTGAGCTCCTCCTTGTACCATATTAGTATGCCTCCTGAGTGGCGGCCATGTTTGGTGGTCTTATTTTTCTGGGCGGGCACTGAGAGTTCCTTGTAGCCCATGGGTGTTAGGGACTCGTCATCTGCCCGGGTCCATGTCTCTAGGAGGATTTGGATGTCTATGTTTTTTAGTCTGTCTATGAAGTCTGGATCTTTTGGGTTAGATCTATAGGCTGAGGCGTTCAGCCCTTGTATGTTCCAACTACTGATAGTTAGTGATTTCATCTTCAGTGTGTAAACCTTGTAATGAGCTGTCCTGCAGTGCAGGGCCCTGTATCCTGTATATATATATATATAATGTATTAGTGCAGGGCCCTGTATCCTGTATAAAGTACAGTCCTATGAGAAAGTTAGTGCCCCCCTATTAATCGCTGTAAATATTTTGGTGTTTGCCATGTCAGTCTGATCTATCTAATAACTGATGGACACAGTACTACTCCTCCCTGTATATATATATACTGCTGCACAGTAATATCTCAGGATTGAAATGAGGTTTATTGTACTAACAGAAAATGTGCAATATGCATTACACCAAAATGTGACCGGTGCAGAAGTCTGGGCGCCCCACAGAACAGTGCCAGTAATATTTCGTAGCTCCTCCTCCTTTTGCCTCTAGTCGCTTCCTGTTGCTGTTAATCAGTTCCTGGATCCTGGATGAAGGGATTTTGGACCGTTTCTCTTTACAATTCGCGTTCAGTTCAGTTTGATGGTGGCCGAGCATGGACAGCCCGCTCTCAAATGATCTGAAAACAAAGATTGTTCCACATAGTTATTCAGGGGAAGGATACAAGAAGTTGTCTCAGAGATTTAACCTGTCAGTTTCCACTGTGAGGAACATAGTAAGGAAATGGAAGAGCACAGGGACAGTTCTTGTTAAGCCCAGAAGTGGCAGGCCAAGAAAAATATCAGAAAGGCACAGAAGAAGAATGGTGAGAAGAGTCAAGGACAATCCACAGACACCTCCAAAGAGCTGCAGCATCATCTTGCTGCAGATGGTGTCACTGTGCATCGGTAACTATACAGCGCACTTTGCACAAATAGAAGCTGTATGGGAGAGTGATGAGAAAGAAGCCGTTTCTGCAAGCACGCCACAAACAGAGTCGCCTGAGGTATGAAAAAGCACATTGGGACAAGGCAGCTTCATTATGGAAGAAGGTCCTGTGGACTGATGAAACAAAGATTGAGTTGTTTGGTCATACAAAAAGGCGTTATGCATGGCGTCCAAAAACAGCATTCCAAGAAAAACACATGCTACCCACTGTAAGATTTGGTGGAGGTTCCATCATGCTTTGGGGCTGTGTGGCCAATGCCGGCACTGGGAATCTTGGTAAAGTTGAGAGTCGCATGGATTCCACTCAGTATCAGCAGATTCTTGAGAATAATGTTCCAGAATCAGTGAGGAAGTTGAAGTTACGCCGGGGATGGAGATTTCAGCAAGACAATGATCCAAAACACCAAAGCTCCAAATCCTCAGGCATTCATGCAGAGGAACAATTACAATGTTCTGGAATGGCCATCCCAGTCCCCAGACCTGAATATCATTGAACATCTGTGGGATGATGTGAAGCGGGCTGTCCATGCTCGGCGACCATCTAACTGAACTGAACGCGAATTGTAAAGAGGAACGGTCCAAAATCCCTTCATCCAGGATCCAGGAACTGATTAACAGCTACAGGAAGCGACTAGAGGCAAAAGGAGGAGGAGCTACGAAATATTACTGGCACTGATCTGTGGGGGCGCCCAGACTTCTGCACCGGTCACATTTTGGTGTAATGCATATTGCGCATTCTCTGTTACTACAATAAACCTCATTCCAATCTTGAAATATTACTGTGTCCATCAGTTATTAAAGAGATCAGACTGACATGGCAAACACCAAAATATTTACAGAGATTAATAGGGGGGCACTAACTTTCTCATAGGACTGTATAATGTATAAGTGCAGGGCCCTGTATCCTCTCTCTCTATATATAATGTATACTGCTCCTGTGTACTGACATGATCCTAAAGCAAAATATAAAATGGGCCTTTCTCTTCCTACAATAAAACATTTGTAACAAGG
>NC_134273.1:570604-575885 GCF_031893055.1 Leptodactylus fuscus | reverse complement strand
CCCTAACCCTAACCCTAACCCTAACCCTAACCCTAACCCTAACCCTAACCCTAACCCTAACCCTAACCCTAACCCTAACCTAACCCTAACCCTAACCCTACACCTAACCCTAACCCTAACCCTAACCCTAACCCTAACCCTAACCCTAACCCTACCCTAACCCTAACCCTAACCCTAACCCTAACCCTAACCCTAACCCTAACCCTAACCCTAACCCTAACCCTAACCTAACCCTAACCCTAACCCTAACCCTAACCCTAACCCTAACCCTAACCCTAACCCTAACCCTAACCCTAACCCTAACCCTAACCCTAACCCTAACCCTAACCCTAACCCTAACCCTAACCCTAACCCTAACCCTAACCCTAACCCTAACCCTAACCCTAACCCTAACCCTAACCCTAACCCTAACCCTAACCCTAACCCTAACCCTAACCCTAACCCTAACCCTAACCCTAACCCTAACCCTAACCCTAACCCTAACCCTAACCCTAACCCTAACCCTAACCCTAACCCTAACCCTAACCCTAACCCTAACCCTAACCCTAACCCTAACCCTAACCCTAACCCTAACCCTAACCCTAACCCTAACCCTAACCCTAACCCTAACCCTAACCCTAACCCTAACCCTAACCCTAACCCTAACCCTAACCCTAACCCTAACCCTAACCCTAACCCTAACCCTAACCCTAACCCTAACCCTAACCCTAACCCTAACCCTAACCCTAACCCTAACCCTAACCCTAACCCTAACCCTAACCCTAACCCTAACCCTAACCCTAACCCTAACCCTAACCCTAACCCTAACCCTAACCCTAACCCTAACCCTAACCCTAACCCTAACCCTAACCCTAACCCTAACCCTAACCCTAACCCTAACCCTAACCCTAACCCTAACCCTAACCCTAACCCTAACCCTAACCCTAACCCTAACCCTAACCCTAACCCTAACCCTAACCCTAACCCTAACCCTAACCCTAACCCTAACCCTAACCCTAACCCTAACCCTAACCCTAACCCTAACCCTAACCCTAACCCTAACCCTAACCCTAACCCTAACCCTAACCCTAACCCTAACCCTAACCCTAACCCTAACCCTAACCCTAACCCTAACCCTAACCCTAACCCTAACCCTAACCCTAACCCTAACCCTAACCCTAACCCTAACCCTAACCCTAACCCTAACCCTAACCCTAACCCTAACCCTAACCCTAACCCTAACCCTAACCCTAACCCTAACCCTAACCCTAACCCTAACCCTAACCCTAACCCTAACCCTAACCCTAACCCTAACCCTAACCCTAACCCTAACCCTAACCCTAACCCTAACCCTAACCCTAACCCTAACCCTAACCCTAACCCTAACCCTAACCCTAACCCTAACCCTAACCCTAACCCTAACCCTAACCCTAACCCTAACCCTAACCCTAACCCTAACCCTAACCCTAACCCTAACCCTAACCCTAACCCTAACCCTAACCCTAACCCTAACCCTAACCCTAACCCTAACCCTAACCCTAACCCTAACCCTAACCCTAACCCTAACCCTAACCCTAACCCTAACCCTAACCCTAACCCTAACCCTAACCCTAACCCTAACCCTAACCCTAACCCTAACCCTAACCCTAACCCTAACCCTAACCCTAACCCTAACCCTAACCCTAACCCTAACCCTAACCCTAACCCTAACCCTAACCCTAACCCTAACCCTAACCCTAACCCTAACCCTAACCCTAACCCTAACCCTAACCCTAACCCTAACCCTAACCCTAACCCTAACCCTAACCCTAACCCTAACCCTAACCCTAACCCTAACCCTAACCCTAACCCTAACCCTAACCCTAACCCTAACCCTAACCCTAACCCTAACCCTAACCCTAACCCTAACCCTAACCCTAACCCTAACCCTAACCCTAACCCTAACCCTAACCCTAACCCTAACCCTAACCCTAACCCTAACCCTAACCCTAACCCTAACCCTAACCCTAACCCTAACCCTAACCCTAACCCTAACCCTAACCCTAACCCTAACCCTAACCCTAACCCTAACCCTAACCCTAACCCTAACCCTAACCCTAACCCTAACCCTAACCCTAACCCTAACCCTAACCCTAACCCTAACCCTAACCCTAACCCTAACCCTAACCCTAACCCTAACCCTAACCCTAACCCTAACCCTAACCCTAACCCTAACCCTAACCCTAACCCTAACCCTAACCCTAACCCTAACCCTAACCCTAACCCTAACCCTAACCCTAACCCTAACCCTAACCCTAACCCTAACCCTAACCCTAACCCTAACCCTAACCCTAACCCTAACCCTAACCCTAACCCTAACCCTAACCCTAACCCTAACCCTAACCCTAACCCTAACCCTAACCCTAACCCTAACCCTAACCCTAACCCTAACCCTAACCCTAACCCTAACCCTAACCCTAACCCTAACCCTAACCCTAACCCTAACCCTAACCCTAACCCTAACCCTAACCCTAACCCTAACCCTAACCCTAACCCTAACCCTAACCCTAACCCTAACCCTAACCCTAACCCTAACCCTAACCCTAACCCTAACCCTAACCCTAACCCTAACCCTAACCCTAACCCTAACCCTAACCCTAACCCTAACCCTAACCCTAACCCTAACCCTAACCCTAACCCTAACCCTAACCCTAACCCTAACCCTAACCCTAACCCTAACCCTAACCCTAACCCTAACCCTAACCCTAACCCTAACCCTAACCCTAACCCTAACCCTAACCCTAACCCTAACCCTAACCCTAACCCTAACCCTAACCCTAACCCTAACCCTAACCCTAACCCTAACCCTAACCCTAACCCTAACCCTAACCCTAACCCTAACCCTAACCCTAACCCTAACCCTAACCCTAACCCTAACCCTAACCCTAACCCTAACCCTAACCCTAACCCTAACCCTAACCCTAACCCTAACCCTAACCCTAACCCTAACCCTAACCCTAACCCTAACCCTAACCCTAACCCTAACCCTAACCCTAACCCTAACCCTAACCCTAACCCTAACCCTAACCCTAACCCTAACCCTAACCCTAACCCTAACCCTAACCCTAACCCTAACCCTAACCCTAACCCTAACCCTAACCCTAACCCTAACCCTAACCCTAACCCTAACCCTAACCCTAACCCTAACCCTAACCCTAACCCTAACCCTAACCCTAACCCTAACCCTAACCCTAACCCTAACCCTAACCCTAACCCTAACCCTAACCCTAACCCTAACCCTAACCCTAACCCTAACCCTAACCCTAACCCTAACCCTAACCCTAACCCTAACCCTAACCCTAACCCTAACCCTAACCCTAACCCTAACCCTAACCCTAACCCTAACCCTAACCCTAACCCTAACCCTAACCCTAACCCTAACCCTAACCCTAACCCTAACCCTAACCCTAACCCTAACCCTAACCCTAACCCTAACCCTAACCCTAACCCTAACCCTAACCCTAACCCTAACCCTAACCCTAACCCTAACCCTAACCCTAACCCTAACCCTAACCCTAACCCTAACCCTAACCCTAACCCTAACCCTAACCCTAACCCTAACCCTAACCCTAACCCTAACCCTAACCCTAACCCTAACCCTAACCCTAACCCTAACCCTAACCCTAACCCTAACCCTAACCCTAACCCTAACCCTAACCCTAACCCTAACCCTAACCCTAACCCTAACCCTAACCCTAACCCTAACCCTAACCCTAACCCTAACCCTAACCCTAACCCTAACCCTAACCCTAACCCTAACCCTAACCCTAACCCTAACCCTAACCCTAACCCTAACCCTAACCCTAACCCTAACCCTAACCCTAACCCTAACCCTAACCCTAACCCTAACCCTAACCCTAACCCTAACCCTAACCCTAACCCTAACCCTAACCCTAACCCTAACCCTAACCCTAACCCTAACCCTAACCCTAACCCTAACCCTAACCCTAACCCTAACCCTAACCCTAACCCTAACCCTAACCCTAACCCTAACCCTAACCCTAACCCTAACCCTAACCCTAACCCTAACCCTAACCCTAACCCTAACCCTAACCCTAACCCTAACCCTAACCCTAACCCTAACCCTAACCCTAACCCTAACCCTAACCCTAACCCTAACCCTAACCCTAACCCTAACCCTAACCCTAACCCTAACCCTAACCCTAACCCTAACCCTAACCCTAACCCTAACCCTAACCCTAACCCTAACCCTAACCCTAACCCTAACCCTAACCCTAACCCTAACCCTAACCCTAACCCTAACCCTAACCCTAACCCTAACCCTAACCCTAACCCTAACCCTAACCCTAACCCTAACCCTAACCCTAACCCTAACCCTAACCCTAACCCTAACCCTAACCCTAACCCTAACCCTAACCCTAACCCTAACCCTAACCCTAACCCTAACCCTAACCCTAACCCTAACCCTAACCCTAACCCTAACCCTAACCCTAACCCTAACCCTAACCCTAACCCTAACCCTAACCCTAACCCTAACCCTAACCCTAACCCTAACCCTAACCCTAACCCTAACCCTAACCCTAACCCTAACCCTAACCCTAACCCTAACCCTAACCCTAACCCTAACCCTAACCCTAACCCTAACCCTAACCCTAACCCTAACCCTAACCCTAACCCTAACCCTAACCCTAACCCTAACCCTAACCCTAACCCTAACCCTAACCCTAACCCTAACCCTAACCCTAACCCTAACCCTAACCCTAACCCTAACCCTAACCCTAACCCTAACCCTAACCCTAACCCTAACCCTAACCCTAACCCTAACCCTAACCCTAACCCTAACCCTAACCCTAACCCTAACCCTAACCCTAACCCTAACCCTAACCCTAACCCTAACCCTAACCCTAACCCTAACCCTAACCCTAACCCTAACCCTAACCCTAACCCTAACCCTAACCCTAACCCTAACCCTAACCCTAACCCTAACCCTAACCCTAACCCTAACCCTAACCCTAACCCTAACCCTAACCCTAACCCTAACCCTAACCCTAACCCTAACCCTAACCCTAACCCTAACCCTAACCCTAACCCTAACCCTAACCCTAACCCTAACCCTAACCCTAACCCTAACCCTAACCCTAACCCTAACCCTAACCCTAACCCTAACCCTAACCCTAACCCTAACCCTAACCCTAACCCTAACCCTAACCCTAACCCTAACCCTAACCCTAACCCTAACCCTAACCCTAACCCTAACCCTAACCCTAACCCTAACCCTAACCCTAACCCTAACCCTAACCCT